>NC_134497.1:52310941-52397645 GCF_040206685.1 Ascaphus truei
TTATGTTTAGCTCTTGATCTTAATCTAATTATCCTGTTTATCACCCTGTTAATCAGGGAGGACACACTCCTGCTATACTATAAAATAAAAATTAAATTTCAAATTATCCAACTATGCATATAATCTGTGGATGTACAGTGGTTCAACCAATGTATACAGGCTGTTACATGATACAGTACTGTATACTTAGTGTATGTACACTTCTTACTGTTGAAGCAACACATTCCTATCTTAGGTTGACTGTATACCAGCACCTTAATTCGAAACATTGATCTAATTCAACTCAATTGCTTCATTCATGATCAATCCAGAGTGCATATAGCACTCAACATAGGATTGCTATGTGTGTGTCCTTAAATGGATTTTAACCCCCATTCTTTTAATTATGGTGAACAATAAAAATAATTTTTAACTCTTATCACAATACATTCAGCTTTGGGAATTGAGTGCCATATTGGGTTTCTTGCTCTCCTCTGTTTTCTCATTATCATTATTACCCAAGGCACCTTTCTCATAATACCACACCTATATATCATAATGATGTAGCGGGGTATTCTCTTCTAATATATATTGTATGTCTTTATATAGCGCCATTAATGTACATAGCGCTTCACAGTAGTAATACATGTGGTAATCAAATAAATAACAGATAATATAAATAATAGATCGAGGGAATAAGTGCTTCAGACATAAAAGTAATATTAAGGAAGACGAGTCCCTGCTCCGAGGAGCTTACAGTCTAATTGGTGGGTAGGGAGAACGTACAGAGACAGTAGGAGGGAGTTCTGGTAAGTGTATCTGCAGGGGGCCAAGCTTTATGTATCATGTGTTCAGAATATCCACAGTGCTATTCATATGCTTCTTTAAGCAAGTGTGTCTTAAGGTGGGTCTTAAAGGTGGATAGAGGGTGCTAGTCGGGTACTGAGGGAAAAGGCATTCTAGAGCTGTGGGGCAGTTAGTGAAAAAGGTTTAAGGCGGGAGAGAGCTTTAGATACAAAGGGGGTAGCAAGAAGACATCCTTGAGAAGAACGCAAGAGTCTGGATGGTGCATAACGAGAAATTAGGGCTGAGATGTAAGGAGGGGCAGAAGAGTGTAAAGCTTTAAAAGTGAGGAGAAGAATGGAGTGTGAGATGCGGGATTTGATCGGAAGCCAGGAGAGGGATTTCATGAGGGGAGATGCTGAGACAGATCTAGGAAAGAGTAGAGTGATTCTGACAGCAGCGTTTAGGATAGATTGTAGGGGAGACAGGTGAGAGGCAGGAAGGCCGGACAGCAGGAGGTTACAGTAATCAAGATGGGAGAGAATGAGGGCCTGAGGCAGAGTTTTAGCAGTCGAGCAACAGAGGAAAGGGCGTATCTTTGTTATATTGCGGAGGAAAAAGTGTCAGGTTTTAGAAATTTTTTGAATGTGAGGGGCGAATGTGAGAGAGGAGTCGAGTTTGACCCCTAGGCAGCGTGCTTGGGCTACTGAGTGAATGATTGTAGTTCCAACAGTAATGTTGAAGGAGGTAGTAGGGCCAGGTTTGGGAGGAAGTATGAGGAGCTCTGTTTTAGCCATGTTGAGTTTAAGGCGGCGGAGGGCCATCCAGGATGATATAGCAGAGAGACATTCAGAAACTTTGGTTTGTACAGCAGGTGTAAGGTCAGGTGTTGAAAAGTATATTTGTGTGTCGTCAGCATATAGGTGATAATTAAACCCAAAAGATGTTATTAGGTCACCTAGAGAGAGTGTATATAGAGAAAAGAGAAGAGGTCCCAGGACAGAGCCCTGGGGTACCCCCACAGAGAGATCAATAGAGGAGGAGGTGTTAGCAGAAGAGACACTGAAAGTACAATGGGAGAGGTAGGATGAGATCCAGGATAGAGCTTTGTTCCGAATACCAAGAATATGGAGAATGTGAAGGAGAAGAGGGTGGTCCACGGTGTCAAATGCTGCAAAGAGATCAAGTAATATGAGCAGAGTGTAATGACCTCTGTCTTTGGCAGCATGGAGGTCGTCGGTTATTTTAGTGAGGGCTGTTTCCGTGGAGTGAGCAGTGCGGAAGCCAGATTGTAGAGGGTCAAGGAGAGAATAGGTGTTGAGAAAATGGAGCAAGCGAGAGAATACAAGACGTTCAAGGAGTTTAGAGGCAAAAGGCAGGAGGGAGACAGGTCGATAGTTAGAAAGACAGGTAGGGTCAAGCTTGCTGTTTTTGAGTATGGTATGACTGTTGCATGTTTGAAGGAGGATGGAAAGGTTCCAGAGCAGAGGGAGGAGTTAAAAATGTGTGTGAGCGTAGGGATTATAATAGGAGCAAGAGGTTTTTGGAGATGGGAGGAAATGGGGTCAAGAGGGCAAGTGGTAGAGGGAGAAGAGGCGATCAACAGCAACACATCCTCCTCTGAGACAGTGGAAAAAGAGTCCAGGAAGGCAGGAGGAGAGTTAGGAAGAGGTGTAGGATGGAAGAAAGAAACAGAGGGGATGTTCTGCCGTATGGATTCCACCTTTCCCTTAAAATAGTCAGCAAAGTCCTGAGCGGAGATGGAGGAAGGAGAGGCAACTGAGGGTGATTTGAGTAGAGTATCAAAGACAGAGAACAGTCGGCATGGGTTAGACTTGTGCATGTTGATTAGTGAAGATAAGTAGGCTTGTTTTGCTTGCGAGAGGGCAGAGTTGAAACAGGATAGCATACATTTGTAGTGAAGGAAGTGTGCGAGAGTATGAGATTTCCTCCAGAAGCGTTCAGAGGAACGAGTGGAAAAACGCAGCATGCACGTGTGGGAATTTAGCCACGGTCTAGGGTTAGAAGGGCGAGGGCGGCAGAGAGAAAGCGGGGCATGTAGATCAAGAGAGGAGGACAAGGCAGAGTTGTAGTTCCTGACCAGGTTGTCAGGGTCTGTAGCAGAGCTGAGAGAGGAGAGGGAGGAGTGTAAAGTGGACTCAAAGTCAGGTAAGTGAATAGAGCGCAGGTTTCTGCAGAACCGGGGGGTAGATGGAGGTGGAGAAGGGGAAAAGCGAGATAGAGAACGAGATGAGGTGATGGTCAGAGAGAGGAAAAGGGGAAATGGAGAAATCGGATATATATCAACATCTCATAGTTACATAGTTACATAGTAGATGAGGTTGAAAAAAGACATAGGTCCATCAAGTTCAACCTATGCTAAATTTAGACAACAGATACTTTATCCTTTATCTATATTTATTGATCCAGAGGAAGGCAAACAAAAAACCCCATTAAGGGGAAAAATTAATTCCTTCCTGACTCCAAGAATTGACAATCGGATTAATCCCTGGATCAACATCCTTCCCATGTATACTTATTTGGTATATCCTTGTATACCTTTCCCATCTAAAAAGATGTCCAACCTTTTTTTTTGAACAAATCTATTGTATGTGCCATCACAGTCTCCATGGGTAATGAATTCCACATTTTAACTGCACTTACTGTAAAGAACCCTTTCCTTTGTTGGATGGTGAAATCTCCTTTCCTCCAACCTTAAGGGATGGCGCGACTCCTTTGTACTGCCCGTGGGATGAATAGTTATTTGGAAAGCTCCTTGTATTGTCCCTGAATATATTTGTATATAGTTATCATATCCCCTCTTAGACGCCTCTTTTCTAATGTAAATAAATCTAATTTAGCTAGCCTCTCCTCATAAGTTAGAATGTCCATCCCCTTTATTCATTTGGTGGCTCATGCACTGGGCTTAACGACCAAGAACGGATCAACAGCTCATGCACTGGGCTTAAAGCAGCAGTCCAAGCTGCTGGTTTTTGAAAAAAATAATCCCCTTTAATATGTGTATCAATACAATCCACACAATGATAATCCTGTGATCGATCGGCGAAGATTCTGCTCGGGGGTTCACTTAATGGCTGCAGAGGAGTATTGACCCTGTGACTTTGTAAATGGTTCCTATACAGTAGAAACAAAAAAGGCTCGTTACAGTATAATACATGACATAATAATGTAATTGAGTCAGAGTTGTTTTTTTTTTTTTATATGCTACAAGTATTTTCACATACTGATTTATTTATAAAAACCACACATGTACGATATTGCTTGGTCTGCAGCTTTAGCGAGCAAGAACTGAGCAGCATTCATGGTCCCAAGACTCAACAAAGTATCCGGACGTTCCTCCTTCTCCTTCCGTGCACCCCAAAACTGGAACAACCTACCAGAGACTCTCATATCCACCACCAGCTTAAGTTCTTTCAAATCTAAGGCTGTCTCACACTTTAATCTGGTCTGTAACTGTTTCATACGCCCATAATATATATTTTCTTTAACTGTGCATGCAATGTCTTGTATATAATGTATACCCTGCTCATTATGTAACTGTACTTGTAACCATGTATTATTTTGTTTTACTCTGTGCCCAGGACATACTTGAAAACGAGAGGTAACACTTAATGTATTACTTCCTGGTAAAATATTTTATAAATAAAATAAATAAATCTCATGTCATTTGGCTGTACTGAATATGACCTTGTTGTGATGTCGGCTGGCATTAACATAGAACTGTGAGTAAAACTGCTGCTTTGCACACATATACAGGATAACCGATGGCATTTCTAGCACGACACAGTATGCCACCTTACCACGGAATGCAAAATCTGTGCTGTATTAAATGACATTATAATGTGTCGTAATGTCACTGTGCTCTGCTCGATGGCAAGGATTTTTAGAGGCAATTTTTTCAATATTGAAAAAGGTAATTTAAAAATATTATAGGAATTAAAAATATATATTTGCTAGGTAGAACTCTATACACTGGCGACACACTTTATTCGAGCTCGGCTAGTCCCACGAATTCGGGTATACCCGGGTGTATTGAGGTTTGTGACTGTTTTCTGCCCGAGTGCATTGGGTTATTTTCCAGGCAGGGATTGAAGCATTTTATTCCCGCTGGCTGCAATACTGCACAGTATATATATATATATATACTGCATTACAATTCATGAATTTATGCCATCTGGTAGACACGCGAAGCATTGCAGCCTATTAAATCCTAATCATTATCATTTAACAGATCAGCCGCCCGTCAGCCAGGCATGAACCCAGGCTGGGAAAGCAAATGCAACGGGGCTTGTCAGAGGTGAGGAGCGGCGCATTCCAGGTATCTGCCAGGTACATACTGGGTATTTGCTCGAATAAAGTGTGTCGGTGCAGTATGTGGTGCGTTCTATAGTATCTCATTTACTGTGTCCTATTGGGAAGTTGGATTAGTTCACAAGGCAATGTTTTACAGTAGCAAACCATTTTTGTTGCCTTTTTCCAAAGCTGATATTATTACTGTATTTCATTCTGGTGCTTGGTTCAGGAGATATACAGAAGTAGCGGCCTGTTCTCTCCCGCTTACCGTGCTTAGTTCAGGAGATAAACAGATGAAGCGGCCTGTTCTCTCCCGCTTGCCGTGCTTAGTCCAGGAGATATACAGATGTAGTGGCCTGTTCTCTCCCGCTTACCATGGTTAGTCCAGGAGATATACAGATGTACAGTAGTGGCCTGTTCTCTCCCGCTTACCATGCTTAGTCCAGGAGATATACAGAAGTAGCGGCCTGTTCTCTGCCGCTTACCATGTTTAATCCAGGAGATATACAGATGTAGCAGCCTGTTTTCTCCCACTTGCCGTGCTTAGTCTAGGAGATATACAGATGTAGCGGCCTGTTCTCTCCCGCTTACCGTGCTTAGTCCAGGAGATATACAGATGTAGCGGCCTGTTCTCTCCCACTTGCCGTGCTTAGTCTAGGAGATATACAGATGTAGCGGCCTGTTCTCTCCCGCTTGCCGTGCTTAGTTCAGGAGATATACAGATGAAGCGGCCTGTTCTCTCCCGCTTGCCGTGCTTAGTTCAGGAGATATACAGAAGTAGCGGCCTGTTACTCTCCCGCTTGCCGTGCTTAGTTCAGGAGATATACTGATGAAGTGGCCTGTTCTCTCCCGCTTGCCGTGCTTAGTTCAGGAGATATACAGATGAAGCGGCCTGTTCTCTCCCGCTTGCCGTGCTTAGTTCAGGAGATATACAGATGTAGTGGCCTGTTCTCTCCCGCTTACCGTGCTTAGTCCAGGAGATAAACAGATGTAGCAGCCTGTTTTCTCCCACTTGCCGTGCTTAGTCTAGGAGATATACAGAAGTAGCGGCCTGTTACTCTCCCGCTTGCCGTGCTTAGTTCAGGAGATATACAGATGTAGCGGCCTGTTCTCTCCCGCTTACCGTGCTTAATTCAGGAGATATACAGATGAAGCGGCCTGTTCTCTCCCGCTTGCCATGGTTAGTCCAGGAGATATACAGATGAAGCGGCCTGCTCTCTCCCGCTTGCCGTGCTTAGTCCAGGAGATATACAGATGAAGCGGCCTGTTCTCTCCCGCTTACCGTGCTTAATTCAGGAGATATACAGATGAAGCGGCCTGTTCTCTCCCGCTTGCCATGGTTAGTCCAGGAGATATACAGATGAAGCGGCCTGCTCTCTCCCACTTGCCGTGCTTAGTCCAGGAGATATACAGATGAAGCGGCCTGTTCTCTCCCGCTTGCCGTGCTTAGTCCAGGAGATATACAGATGAAGCGGCCTGCTCTCTCCCACTTGCCGTGCTTAGTCCAGGAGATATACAGATGAAGCGGCCTGTTCTCTCCCGCTTGCCGTGCTTAGTCCAGGAGATATACAGATGAAGCGGCCTGCTCTCTCCCGCTTGCCATGCTTAGTCCAGGAGATATAGGCATTTAAAATGTTACGTGTTCGGGAGGTTACAGTGGAGCTGTGCCCACAGCCAAGGGCAGTGTAATGGTTTCTATTGTAACTTCACAAGCCAGAGCTTAAGAAAATCATGTTTTTTAACACTAGAAAAACAGTAAACAAAACTAAAAATAAACTGTATATGTTCAGGGGACAAGATACTGATATTTTTTTGAGTTAAACTCATATCAGCTTCTGGAGGAGATTGCTACTTTACAGGGCCAATCCAAGTGGCACTTCAATTTGTTTTTTAAATCCCAAACTACCCAAGCTGCTGATCAATTAATTTTCCTGTGATCAGCAAAGATCCTGCTTCCCTGACCACTTATTGTCCGCCTTTCAATTTCAAATCAATCCTTCAGTCAGTGTAACTCGGCAGTTACAATTTGCAGCTCAAGCTGCTGGAACATTGGCAACAAATGATCACAAACAGGAAAGTGTTGCATGCTGGGGAGGTGGGCTAAACCTGCTGTAACCATCAATAGATGCTTTAAAACTCATTAAAAATGGCATTAAAAGTTGAATAATAAAACAAATTAAATATTATATTTTGGGACTGCTCTTGGAGGAGGAGGGGTGTTTAATTTGAAAGCAGATTCTCAGAGGATACCTTGTAATTTCATACAGCTAAATAATTAGTGTCTTAGGTTGAATTACCGTCCTCTGAGATTTTCCATAAACATCTGCTTGTAGCAACTTGTGCAGAATTTGCCGGCTAAACGGATGAAAGACTTCAGGTCAGCAAGCTGCAGCACTGTACTTTCTGCTGAGTTACAGCTTAGAATAGCACACAAAGCGTTCGTTCAAAACGGCATTTAAATGTTGACCTCTCAGACTTCCTTTGCAGAGCTAACAAAATGTGAGAACTGGAAATCAGCAGCAAACAGAGCAGCTCTTCCCAGAAGTGCATCGTTTCGGTTAATGTAAAAATCTTTGGAACTGGATTGATCTATGGGCACTTTGACCAATCGAGATGTAGGACCTTAATTGTGTTGTTCCTTAGGGATAAATACTGTACTGTACGAGAGCGTTGAGGGCATGTGACATGCAAACTCAGCAATACTGACAGACGTGATACACGAGCTCCTAACTTTAACATAAATACAAAATAAATTAGCGAGTATTTATAGACTCAAAGAGACCGTTGGGTGATGGATCATATCTTGCTAGGGGTTTAAAATTAGTTTGGAAAATAGGTCACCCGTTGATATAAATGAACACGAAGAATGTGCATCTTTCACAGCTTTGTATATGGAGCATATAACGCATCATGGGCCATATTCACTAAGTGTTGCGTTGACATAAGACACCTTCCCGGAGCCAGAAGATACCCTGCACCCGATTTATCAAAGAAAAAAATCCCATTGCTTTATTTAAATGTAACGGGGTGCCTTTTCTGTGATGAGTGTGGCTGTTTTTTGCCCTGGTTTTTGCCTTGGGCCGCGCTTATAGTGCCGGCGACGGCGACGCAATGTCGCCCGAAAACAAATGCATAGTAAGTGCGACGGCGACAAAGCGATATGGCGACGCGATTTTCGGAAGCCGGGAATATTTGATTTTTCAGGGGCTGTCGCCTCGTGACAGCCCCTCAACCAATCAATGCCATGGTCGCCCGCGCCGCCGCCGCAAAGCGAAATACAACTTTTGCTAGCAGCGATGGGTGACGTCATGTGTCGTGTCGCCGTCGCGGGCACTATAGGTGCGGCCTTACTCTTGTAGCCGGAGACTTTATTAAATAGACCCTCTTATTTCAAATGGGCTGTAAGGTTGTCACGGTAGCACAAGACTTTTAACACCATTTATATTTAAGGGATCAGTCAATTGGGAAACACAGTAATGAAATAAAATGAGGTTTATTCGGATAAGACCTCGCAAACACACAAATACAAAATACAGAGAATATACACACTTACTTTGGGCCTGGGGGTAAAAACTAGGCTTTCCTAGGTGCAAGGCGCCTGCTTCAGCACAGGCTGACCTTGTTCACTCCACGGAGCAGGAATACGCCTGGAACAGGTAACTTCACTCCTCAGAACCAGTCCTCAGCTAGGCTAGGAATTCCCTGGCATCGCAATGCACCTGGGAAACCTTACCAGCACTTCACTGGACCAGTCCCAAGACTATCTCCAAGTCTCAAAAGAAAGAGAGAGAGAGAGCTCTGATCTGCAGCAGCCCCTTTTAGAGTCTACTATGTTCCTATGTTTTAACATGGACAGAGCCTTTCAGCCACTCAGAGCGTTGGAGTATTCTCAGCAGCCAATCAGAGCAGGGCTCATCTGGCTGATGAGGTCAGAGGCAGGGGGCGTGTTGAACCGGCTCGGGACGCCCTGTGGGCGGGACATATGTTCTGGTCAATAGGAAATGCATCTACGATAGCCATTTTTTCCTTAGCCAGCCCATTGCCTCCCACTGGGCAAGCACCACTGCGTTCAGCAGACCAGAAGGTTCCCCAACAGGGCGTCTCTGTTCTCCAGAACCAGTACTCCGGCCTTCCCCGTCCACTTAGCACCCCGACACCTCTCAACATCCCGTCTCCTCCTTCATCTACGGACTCTATGCAAACTAGCTAGCATCTTAACCATATGCCTGGGCTGTCTGTGTGGAGCCTTATAGTAAACGCAAAACACGATATAAAGGTAGCCCTGTTTCCCCCCTCCTCTGGGAGATTCTACCTGCTGCTAGATGGTTGGTGTATGTACGGTGCTGAGCATACCTGTGAGGTCAGGAGAAACTGAGTTGCCGCTATGATGCGGGGGAATAGGACAGGCTTTTGGGCTGGTCTTTAGTTCTTTACTTGTTGGTAAAGCGCTTCCAGCCGTGATAGGATCCTAGTGGTAGGATATCAGCTCCCATGACTGCATTCAGTCTCCCTCCTGCCCAATAACTGACACCCAGGCAGGGGTATGTTGAACATACAGATTTATTATTCATCCTGCAGCAGCTCCTTCTTACAGCATAGCATACTGTCCACGGTACCAGGAACTCTGGATGGTGCTTGCCCAGTATCATGGGCTCAGTCTTGGTGGTCTCTAGGCCAGCCGGCCTAGAGTGAGCATGTTTTCCCTGCAATAGGGAAGACTGACAGCTCCTTCCTCACTCCCCTAGAAAGCTCTGGAAGGGGCGGGCTCATGGACTGTACCCACCTACAAGGGGTTGTACACAGGCCATGAGTCACCACCTACCTTCCTTCACTTTCAAGGGAAGCAGAAGGGGGGTCACTGGCTCATAGATTAACCTGCTAATGCCTGGAACTTAACAGGACTTGCATAGCAGATACATTATGTGGGGAGAAACAGGTACTATGGAACATACCATGCTATATAAAGTACACTTCCTTACAGAATATACTTTGGGGGACCTTATACTTATAAGGGAAATAACTTGGGATATTTGGCCTCGAAATCCAGGAGTCTGGGGGACACAGGGAAGCCCCAGTGTAATTCACCCTGAGTACCGGCAAATCATGCCTGCTCGCTAGGGAGAATTAAATGACTACCAGCAACTTTGGCCCCCCCAAAACCTGCAACTAAAATAATTGTATTTCCACCCAAATATCCCCCCTAAAACTGACACACAAGAAATTTCACAGTTCTAGGGCTAAGGGAACATGAAATAGTAGAAAACAGGGTAATTTTATTTTTCAGCAATCTCTATACCTGAGCTGGTGGCATTGAAATGCTAATTCATATTTGGCTGCCTTTTGTCCTGTATGCAATCCCACTCATAACACAAACACAAAATGCAATGTAGTTTTAAAACACAGAAAAACTAACATTAAGACCCAAGAGCTTGCACTCCACCATTTGCACCTATAATGGGGGTTCTAAAACCTTCTCTAATACCTTGCTGGCAGGCAATAGAGGTTAAAATATCCCCCCCTTATACCCCCCCTTTCCCCTCATGTGCCAGAAGTCTCCGCCCTGCAGCTATTTCTCATAAGAGGCCACCCATACAAGGCAACCCACTAATAAGCTTGCACAGGCAGCTGCAGGCCCATGAGTCAAAGGGAATACACAGAGAATGCATTAACTAGCCCACTGGGCTAACCCCACATACACAGTTCCTAGCTTATAACCCTATGGGGGACAGTATAAGGGGAACAGAATTACAGGGCAACACAGTAAGGTACAATATTAGACCCAAGAGCTGACACTCTCAGCCCTTGCATACGGTTTCAGGGGCAGCCAGCCGGGCTCCACCTTTATTAATGAAGGCCGGCTACGCCCTACCGTCACAAAGGTGTTTTCTAGAGCTGGAAACTGTCTTTTGGAATTACACTGCCTATAAAATATGGACCTACGGTATATTTGAAACAAAGGCATTGATATAAGGCAAAGGTAAGTGCTCATTGAATGCAACATTTTTTAAAGGATGTATTTTATACAGAGATTAATGCAGCACCCTCCTGCCCCCCCCCCCCCCCAAAAAAATCAACCCGATACCGGGCAACTATAACTCGGGAAGCAGGGGGTCCCCGGGGCTGAAATTTAAGTGGTTCAGCACCGGAGCACCTGCTTCAATACTGTGTTATTAAAATCAAATAAAAACTGTGCTATCCCCTGTAAGAGCTGTGCAGGGAGATGCAGCATCTCTCTGTGCAGGGAGATCGCCTGTAAGAGCTGTGCAGGGAGATGCAGCTCTCTCTTTGCAGGGAGATTGCCTGTAAGAGCTGTGCAGGGAGATGCAGCTTCTCTCTGTACCGGGAGATCGCCTGTAAGAGCTGTGCAAGGAGATGCAGCTTCTCTCTGTGCAGGGAGATTGCCTGTAAGAGCTGTGCAGGGAGATGCAGCATCTCTCTGTGCAGGGAGTTCGCCTGTAAGAGCTGTGCAGGGAGATGCAGCTCTCCCTGTGCAGGGAGATTGCCTGTAAGACCTGTGCAGGGAGTTGCAGCTCTCTCTGTGCAGGGCGATACAGCTATCTCTGTGCAGGGAGATTGCCTGTAATAGCTGTGTATGTAGATGCAGCACTCTCTGCAGGAAGACCACCTGTAAGAGCTGTGCAGGGAGATGCAGCTCTCTCTGTGCAGTTCTTACAGACTGCAGGTAGATTGTACAGGCAGAACTTACAAAAAGACAGAGATAAAGGCACTGTTAACCTGAGCGATATAGGCATCTCCTACCTCACGGTTTCTGACTTGTGATAACTCTTTCTGAATATCATGATATCACAAAAGTCAGACCGTGAGGTAGGGTCATGCCAAACCGTTCGATTTGGCTGTCATAACATTGAAGCTACTAGAATAAGCCCCTAAGTCTAGCTACTGTACATCTGTAGTACAGGGAATGTATGTATTACACAGTGTAATGAGTTAAACTTTGATGTTATCCACTTGCCCTCACAAAAATAACTAATGACCTCCATGCTGTCAAAGACAAAGGTCATTACACTCTGCTCATATTGCTTGACCTCTCTGCAGCCTTTGATACTTTGATTCACCCTCTTCTCCTTCACATTCTCCACACTATTGGTATCTGTATCAGAGCTCTGTCCTGGATCTCCTCTTACCTCTGCGATTGTACTTCCAGTGTCTCATTTGCCAGCTCTTACTCCTCCTCTGTCGATCTCTCTGTGGGGGTACCCCATGGGTCTGTCCTGGGACCTCTTCTCTTTACACACACACACACACACACACACACACACACACACACACACACACACACACACACACACACACACACACACACACACACACACACACACACACACTCTCGAGGTGACCTTATCCCATCTCTTGGATTCAAATATCACCTCTATGCTGATGACACACAAATTTATTTTTCAACCCCTGACCTTACACCGGCTCTACTGACCAAAATCTTTGAATGTCTCTCTGCTATATCATCCTAAATTGCGCTCCGCAGACTGAAACTTAATTTGTCAAAAATGGAGCTCCTCATATTTCCTCCCAAGCCTGGCCCTACTGCCCCCTTCTCCATTACTGTTGGAAGTACTATCATACACCCAGTGTCACAAGCACGCTGCCTAGGGGTCACACTTTACTCCTCTCTCACATTCTCTTCTCACGTTCACAATGTAGCTAAAACCTGTCGTTTTGTCCTCTGTAACATTGCAAAGACACGCCCTTTCTTCTGTTGCACTGCTATTAAAACTCGACCACAGGCCCTCATTCCCTCCCGTCTCGACTATTGTAACCTCATGCTGTCCGGCATTCCTACCTCTCACCTGTCTCCCCTACAATCTATCCTAAACACTGATACTAGAATCACTTTACTCTTTCCTAAATCTGTCTCAGCGTCTCTCCTGCTGAAATCCCTCTCCTAGCTTCCTATCAAATCCTGTATCACACACAAAATTCTCCTCCTCACTTTTTTTTTTTTTTTTCAACTTTGTTTTTATTAGTTTTTAGTGCATACAGCCAATGGGTTACATTATATTGAAAATTATTCCAGGTATACACTTAACTTGCAAGGACAAACTACAAATGACAGACGCACGTTGGGGAGACCCACAGGACAAGACCTTGACAGACCAACAACAACTAAGGAGGGAGAAATAAGGGGGGGGGGGGAGGGGGGAGGGAAGGGAGGGAGAGGCGTAGACGAGTCTCGCACCACTTGTTGATCCGGTGACCTGCGCCACCACTGTTATCACCCTGCTCTTGACCACCTCGCAGAGAGCCCTGTGCTACTTTCACTTCCGCTTTTCGACTTCGTTCCAGGTGGGGTATTACTACAACCCTGGGGGAGCCCTGCCGTCCGATCGTCCCGTACAGCTCCCCGCCCATCATCCAAGGAGAACCCACCTACATCTATCAAAGCCATATTGTGGCCTCATTCATCCCCTGTATATCGGTCTGGGCCAACCACAATGACCAGACTTTTTCGAATTTATCGGCCGAATCGTTAACTAAACTCGTCAACTTCTCCATTCGGCAAATGAACCAAATTCTGTTCCTGATTTTGTCTATAGAAGGAATCGCATTCTGATTCCACAATGCTGCGGTCTCACACCTCATAGCGGTAGCAAAGTGTGCTATCAGCTTGTTACCCGACCGCGATACCTCATTCGTAGGTTTACCTAATAAAAATAGCCACGGGTCCAGCTGGATTTTGAGCCCTAAAAAGATCCTCTGCAGCCAATCTCGGATCTGGGTCCAGATCGGCACTATTTTCGGGCAAGACCACAGCATGTGAACCAGATCCCCACGTTCCCCGCACTGCCTAGGGCAGAGCGGGGAAGATCCCCGATTGAATTTAGCTAATCTGACTGGGGTGAGATACCAACGTAATAATACCTTATATGAGTTCTCCTTCAATGTTGTGCAGATGGAGCTAGTAGCCGCGGCTTTAAACACCGCGGCCCAGTCCTCGTCCTCTAGTTGACCCTGGAGATCCTCTTCCCATTGAACCATAAAACGGGGTTTGACTGTCCTGTCTGTGTCAGTATTTACCACCTCTCTGTATAAGGCAGAGATCAGTCCCCGCGTGCCTGTCCCGCGCACACAGAGCTTCTCAAAATTCGTCAGCGGTGGTCTCACCGGGTGTGCGTTATAATATGCCCTGACCTGGAGGTATTTCATAAAATCAGTGTTAGGAATGTCTGTTTCCGACTGTAATAATTCGAAGGATTTGATCTTTCCTTTATCCTCCAGGTCCTTCAAACGTCTAATCCCCAATTTACGCCAGAGCGGGAAACTCTTATCTGTCAGCCCAGGAGCAAAATCAGGGTTACAGTACCATATAAAGGTGCCATCAGAGTGTGTTTGGAGGTTATTGAGCTGTTATCTTTGGAAGCCTCCCAGACCGAGAGTGAGTTAAGTACAGAGGTCAGTGGAATGAGAACATCCCTCACCCGTTTCCTCGGGTACCAGATCAGGTCCATGAGCTCAAGCGGGGCGCACACCTCCCTCTCCAGCGCCACCCACCGCCTGAGCCCAGGATCTCCATGCCATTGCGTAATTTGGCACAATTGTGCCGCTTTGTAGTAGGAAATAACACTCGGAACCGCTAGGCCACCAGCTTCCTTGGCTTTCTGCATCGTTTTTACTTTAATCCGTGGTTTTCTACCATTCCAAATAAATTGAGATATTGATTTTTGAAGCCCTGTAATGTCTGCTCTTACCACGGGAATCGGGAGAGTTTGAAACAGATATAGAATCCGGGGAAGGACGTTCATCTTGACGCTATAGATCCTTCCTAACCAAGAAATACCATATGCCTTCCAATCCTGTAGCTCTTTTTTTAGAGTCCTCAGCAGTTTGGGATAGTTAGCCGAATATAAGGAGCTTATCTGTTTTGTGATCTGCACTCCTAGGTACTTCATGGAGGAAGGACGCCACTTAAACCCGAAATTGAGTTCTATCAGCTTCTCCATCTCTCTTGGCATGTTGAGGCTTAAGGCCTCTGATTTGGATTGGTTTATTTTAAAGCCTGAGATCTGGGCAAACCGCTCTAGAAGCTCAAACAGATTAGGTAGCGAGACGAGCGGCTTAGTAAGGGTTAGAATGATGTCATCTGCGTACAAAGCCACTTTGTGCTCCTGGGAGTGGATTTGCACCCCAGAGATATCAGCGTTGTTCCGAATTTGTGCTGCGAGCGGTTCGATGCATAGGGCGAATAGCAGGGGCGAAAGCGGACACCCCTGCCTCGTGCCGCTTTTAATTGGGAAAAGATCTGAAGGGTATCCTTGGTGGACCACCCTAGCTGTTGGTGCCGTGTATAAAGCCTTGACTACCTGTTGGAATATACCCCCAAACCCAAATTCTCCAAGCGTGGACTCCAGATATGGCCAATCAATCCTGTCGAAGGCCTTTTCCGCATCTAGGCTTAGGGCTATACTTCGGATCTCCTTGGCTCCTATAAAGGCTATTATATCAACAATCCTTCTAGTGTTGTCGGCCGCTTGTCTATTTCTAATGAAGCCAACTTGATCCGGGTGGATAAGCCTCGGCAGGATTATATTTAATCTATTGGCCAGTAGTTTAGAATAGATTTTAACATCTGTATTTATTAATGATATTGGCCTGTAACTCTGGCAACTAGTGGGATCTTTATCCTCTTTATGAATTACTGAAATTGACGCCTGGAGCATCTGCCCCGGAAAGGGCTCTCCTGCTAGCACTCCATTGAATAACTGGAGCATGTGAGGAGATAGAACTCCAATAAATTTTTTATAGTACAGATTGGAGAACCCATCCGGGCCTGGGGCTTTTGACGCTTTTAGGTTTTTTACTACCGCCTCCAATTCCTCCCTCGTAAAGTCGCTCTGTAGTGCCTCTCGCTCCAATCTGGTCAATTGTGGCAAGGCCGCGTCTGCCAGGAATTTCCGTAGCTTACTACTTGTCCTAGCATTGTGGACCACCTTCTCCCCATTGTATAGCTGTGCGTAAAATTTCGCGAACTCCCCTACTATCACTTTAGGGTTTGAGGAACACTGGCCCCCTATTGTTTTGATAGACTGAATATTAAAATTTGGTTTCCGGTTACGGAGTCTGGTAGCCAGCATAATGTCCGGTTTATTAGCTTTCTCATAAAACTTCCTCTGAGTCCAACTCATGTCTTTCTCGGCCCTGGAGGTAAGGAGGAGGTTCAGTTCAATCCTGACATCCTTCAACTCCTTAAGGGTGTCCTCTCTACCTGTCCGGTTATGTAGTGTAGAGAGCTCATGTAACCTTTTATAAAGCTGAGTTAATTTGGCTTCCTTTTTCTTTTTCCTACTTGCAGCTATACTGATTAAAAAACCCCGAATCGTGGCTTTATGAGCCTCCCATAACATAGATTGGGAATCCACACTGCCACTATTTATCCTAAAATAGTCTGATATCTCGGTTTTGACTTTTTTTTTGTATTTCCGGAATTTTAATTATCGATTCGTTTAGCTTCCAGTTTGCTCCTGGCCTGACAAATCCAATTTGAGTGCATCTTAGCTCAATCGATGCATGGTCCGACCATGTAATATCATGTATGTTTGTGTCGGAGATTTGTGGGACCATTCTGCCCGATACAAAGAAGTGGTCAATCCTACTGTAACTGTCATGGGGATGGGAATAAAAGGAGTAGCTGCGTTCACCTTGGTGCTGCTCTCTCCAAATATCTACTAGGCCAGTTTGTCTTAGTCCCCTCAGCAGTGCGTCGTTACCTACTTTCCTTATAGATTGTTGGGATGTCGTGCGATCGACCTTAGGGTTGAGTACCGTGTTAAAGTCCCCTCCCAATACTATATGACCCTCGGCCCACTGTTGCAGCTTTTGAAAGAAAGCGTTAAAGAAATCCGTTTGTCCTTCACTAGGCGCGTATATGCATGCCAACGTAATTCTGGTCTGCTTGAGGAGCCCAATCAGCACAATGTACCTTCCCCTGGGGTCCCTTTTGATCTTTTCGACCTGGAATGGGGTGTTATTATGTATTAATATAGCCACCCCTCTCTTTTTTTCCTCCCCTGATGCTAGAAAAAACTGACGGAAGTGTGAGTCTATAAATTTTGGGCTATGTCTAGAACTGAAGTGTGTTTCCTGGAGAAAGACCACCTCAGCCCCTCTCCTCTTGAACTCCGCGAAGGCGACCCTCCGCTTGTGCGGACTATTGAGCCCTTTAGCGTTTTGTGATATAAAGGTTACTGCCATATTGAGATAAGTTGTGTGTGCAGATAGAGTGTATAGGCGGATTTACTCTTACCCCTGTCCCTGGGCTCCTGATGGGCTTGTGAGCCGTAGTGCTTGCACCTTCCAAACGGGTTCAGTCTGACGCCTGTTGGGGCTGGGGTGAGGGAGGGAAAAAACATGAGGGAAAAAAACACATATACATCACATATAGAAATAACAAGAACCGTATTGGTCCTGATAGACCTCGGGTTCAGTGCCCGGCTGAGATCTTTTCTTCCTGGACCTCTCTCCCCCTTGGTCCACCTCCGTGGCTCTTGGAACCAGCCACGGACAGCCGGGTCTTTGCCAGGAAGATGGGTCTTACCCCACCTCCTGGAGTAGATGCACATACCTGCAGGCAGAGTGGTGGTTACTCCCCCCCCCTCACCGGCAGTTATGCGAAGCTAAAACCTAACTTCTAAACTCTGAACTACTTTCGTATTTGGCCAAGTTTTTTTTTTTTTTTTTTCTCATTTTTTTCTTTTAAACC
Source organism: Ascaphus truei (assembly GCF_040206685.1). Classification (NCBI taxonomy): domain Eukaryota; kingdom Metazoa; phylum Chordata; class Amphibia; order Anura; family Ascaphidae; genus Ascaphus; species Ascaphus truei. The sequence continues at coordinate 52,328,748 of NC_134497.1, forward strand.
TGGTGTAGATCATAACTAACCTTCATACTCTTCGCTATCTCCCTCTACATTCTCTATACTAATTCCCTAAACTCTAAACTACTTTTACCCTTCATTTATGTCCCTCCTCTGTTTCTGCTATCCCCATCTGCAGACTCTTGTGCCCTGCCGGCTCCTTCACTCAATGCTCTTCAAGGGGTAATGTTTTCCTGGCCGCATGTTAGTGCTGGGACTTATTCCTTTTTAGTAGACCCTGTGCCCCTTAACGACCCTCTTAGGCTCAGTGATGTAGGGTGTATTCCTTACTCTTTCTTACCTCCCGCCTCTCTCTTCCCCTCCACCCTCCGCCCCCCTCCCCCTACCTCCCTCTCGGGACACCCCCGTCTGCCCGCGAGACATCAGCTCTCTTGCCCTCAACCAGCGCACATGTCCCCTTTGTCCTTCTTGTGTCGGAGCTTCTCCCCGGCGGCGGATCTCGCGCGCCTCCGCCGGGGAGCCCAGCAGCATATCCGGGTCGTCGCCGCCCTCATGACGTCACCGCAACTCCATCCTGGTGCTCCGTAGACGTCCCTTCCAACGCTCTCGCGAGATCCGGCACCTTGACGTCACCGAGCTGGGCGGGCCATTCTCATTCGAAGGCGGGCCGCCGAGGAGAGAGGGCTGGTCCGGGGGCAGCTCCCTGGGAGGATCTCGTCGCTGGAGCATTCCCTCCCGCCAAGAGCTGCACCGCCATGGAAGTCTTCGCGCTTCTTCCCCACCTTCCCGCCCAAATAGGTAAGACAACGCCATCTTGGCTCCTCCAGAGCTGTGTTAGCATGATGAAATTAACGGCCGCCATTTGAGGCCTTCTGGTTTTGGCCTCCCCCTCCGGCAGTAGTTTTCAATGGGGTGACATTTTGGCAGACTTGAAGGGTATTAACTGTCTTGAAAAACGCAATGAGCGTAACGGAACTGTGTTGACTTTATTCCCTTCCTTGTTTTAAGGGCTTTTCCCGCTCCCATCTTTTTTGTTTAGGCTCCTTTCCTTCGGGGGAGAGGAACCCTGTCGTCTCGGTGGGGAGTCCGCATTGGGTCCTTGTTGGGCCCCCTCTGGGGTGTTAGCCGTATTTCCCTGCACCCCAAGCCTTTTCAGGAAGGATGCCCCCTCCGAAGGATGTTTGAGTACATGGGGTCTTCCATTTTTCGTGGCCACAAGGGCAAAGGAGAAAGCCCAACGATATCTTATTTCACTGTCTCTGAGTGCCCGTGTGACATGGCCTACAGCTCTTCGCCGAGCCAGTGTGAGGGGAGACAGGTCCTGGAATACCATGAGGGTGACCCCCTCAAAGGTGATATGGGGGGTGGCCCGGGCTATCCTTCCCACCTCCTCCTTGACAGAGAAGTAGTGGAGGTGGAGGATCACGTCCCTAGGGGGATTTGAGGCCAGTGGTTTAGAGCGCAGGGCTCTATGGCACCTATCCATCCTAAAGTCAGATTCTGGCTTATCCGGCAGGATGGAGGCCATCCAGCGTGTCAGCAGCGCCTCCGGGTCCAAGATCTCCTCCGGGATCCCCCTGACTCTCAAATTGTTCCTCCTATCCCTATTTTCTCCGTCTTCCTGGCGGGCCTCCAATTCCAGCACCCTCTGTTCTAGGGCCTGTACACGGGTGTTTGTTTCCTGCTGTGTATTAGAGCTAGCTTCCATGCGCTCCTCCAAGTCGTTGGTTCTGGACCAAATCTGCATAATATCATGCCGGAGCCCTTCCATCTCCCCCCTAAAAAAGGATTTCAGATCCACCAGTAGCCTAGAAATTTCCTTTTTAATAATTTTAGATTGCTCTGCCGCTGCTCTTGATCCCTCAGCATCCTGGGCGGAATCGGAGTCAGACACCGCTGACAGCTCCGCAGCCCCTGCCTTGCTTTGTCCGGAGAAGTAGGCCCTGACATCCGACTTGCGTCGGGCTTTCTGCCTCGTTGCCGCCATCAGGGTCTAGGGCTGATTTGCCGGACCGGGGTGTGTTTATGCTCACGTGCTGCCCGTTTGCTTTGTTCCGAAGTCGGTTTTAGTCTCGTTTACTAGCTTTATTTTGCCGGCGGTTGGTGGAGCTGAGTGACTAAGCGTCCATCACCAGCCAGCCGCGCATGCGCCTCTCCTCCTCACTTTTAAGGCTTTTCACCCTTCTGCTCCTCCTTACATCTCAGCCCTAATTTCTCACTATACTCCATCCCGACTCTTGTTTTCTGCTCAAGGATGTCTTCTCTCTATCCATTTTGTGTCTAAAGCCCTCTGCCGCCTAAAACCTCTCACTCACTTCCCCACACCCGTGGAATGCCAATATCTCCTCAATATCTGACTAGCTCTCTCTCTCTCTCTCTCTCTCTCTCTCTCTCTCTCTCTCTCTCTCTCTCTCTCTCATCTTAAAAAAACACCTATTTATTAACAAGGCATATGAGCAGCTCGGTGGCTGATACTATACATCTCATACATTGACCTTGGCCACTTGCAGATGCACTTACCAGAACACCTTCCTACTGTCTCTGTATGTTCTTACTAGTTACCACTTCGATTGTAAGCTCTTTGGGGCAGGGACTCCATCTATTAATGTTACTTTTATGTCTTAAGCGCTTATTCCCACTATGTGTTATAGTATTACTGTAGGTCACGTGATTTACTGCTGTGAAGCCCTATGTACATACAGTAGATGACTATATAAATAAAGATATACATACATACATACTGACACGCAATCATTAATTGCGTCTTATGAAAAGGACACAAATATATAGGAGTTATTGCATAAGCTTGCTGTCATTTGGAACTGGAAACATTCCTAAGAACAAGAGCGTTCAGTGTGTGTTTTAATGCTTTGGATCTGTCAGACAAATTAACAGAACTAATGAACAGAAGAATTAATGAAGCTGGCTTCCTATGGATTAATCTGAGCCCAAATCTCCATCAATGATCAAATGAAACACTACAAAGGCTGATTGTCCAACACTTCTAAACCTTTGGCAAAGCTCATGCTACGAAGAACTAATGAACATATTTCAGTTCTATTGCCGAGTTAGAGATGCATAGCTGAGACTTGTGGCTAATACGCACAGCTGTTCCAACAGAATGGCAGTCTACAGTACATACACACACATATCAACTCTCACATGCATACACGTACACAGACATGTCAGTTCCTTCTTGGTGAGTCTCTAATTTGTAGTCAAACAAAAAAAGTAGGATGGAGGCACACAAGTACTGATGCAAAAGTTGCTGAGTTTTACTGCATAGTACGTATGAGCAGAACTACAGTTAAGTTTTAGGGTCAAATCTCCTTCCTCAGATAAAAAGCCACCCGTGTGATACCCCTAACAGGCTATAAATAGCAGGGGTGCATGTGTGCCTCCATCCTACTTTTTTGTTCATATCAGTATAGCCCTCTATTTGGAACATAGGGGGAGGGATGGGCTAGCTTGCACCAAGATGTATCCTACACATATTCTTATATACTCCATCTGGCATTGGGAGTGCCCCTGTATATCTTTATTCTACTCATATGGATCCGGTGTCACTGATTTTTAGCATTAGCCTTCCGACTTTAGTGGAGACTCATTGATTAAAAAAAAATCAGTATGTTTTAGCGTGTATTTAATGCCGAGAACCCACAGATTTCACTTATTTCAGTATTTGGAGGTTGGTATGTGTGCATTCACCTTTTTATAATTTAGCCTCAATATGTTGTTAATGTAAATGTTTCCCATAGGTGCCATTACATAAAATGACCGAGATATCTACATTTTGTTTACGAAAGGCTGCCGGCTGCCGTCTTTGTGTGGTCATTTATCACATTTGAAGGATGATGTGCAGTGATGTTCATTACTATTCACAGTGACTTCAGCTTCTTCTGGAACAGCACAACCCTATCTACTATGGAAAGCACTGTGTGAAGGATACCGATCCTCATGAGTACCCTCAAATACTTCTCAATAAGGCTAAGTTATTGGACAATGTAATCAGCCACCTCTGCTCCACACAGGCCATGTCCCCATATTTATCAGGGTGTCTCCTTAAGAGAGCTGAGAAATGTATAATTTCTTTAACATTGTCCCTTAAAAGTTCCCTCTTGCCAATTGATATATCTGTGTACTGGTAAGAAACCCCCCTCATCAGCTTCCTAAATCTCCCGGTTGGAAGAGAAATACTTTTTCATTATCTAATGCATCTCTTTTAAATTCTTAAAACATATTAAGTTCTTAAAACATATTAAGACATTTATCACGCTAACGATATGTATCGCGATAAATATCTTTTTGGTATAAAATAAAGAAAACAAACGCTAAACACATTTAAGTGTTTCGGTTCTTTTATTGTAAACTGCAATTCAATTGAAAACAATTTATAATGATACGGTTCCACACGAGATTGGTGTACAAAATAAAGCAAATTGGACTCAGTAAAAATATTTGCACCTGGATTGAAAACTGGTTGAAGGACAGACAGCAGAGGGTTGTCATAAATGGAACTTTTTCAGGTTGGGCTAAAGTCGTGAGTGGAGTACTTCAGGGATTGGTACTGGGACCCCTGCTTTCTAAGGCTTGTTATACAGTATAGTAGGCGCTGGGGAGCGCGCGGGTTTGTGCACGTGGCGTGCACATTTATTTGTTAGGATGCAAGCAGTGACGTGCGTGGTTAGGGGGCGTAACTCTGACGTCACAGCGTTAGGCCGTGCTGTGATTAGTTCGTGGCTTTGCAGCAGTGTGAAAATACAATTTGATTTTCCCTGGTCTGCCGTGCCACCTCTCACGGCCGTGCTCGCGCTTCTCTAGTATAGAAACGTCTGGCTAATACAGCCAATTCTAATTGACGCACGTGAGCGCATGGTAGCACACATGCGCGCACACTATATTACAGGCCTAACTTGTTTATTAATGACCTTGAGGTTGGCATAGAGAGCAAAGTGTCCATCTTTGCTGATGACACTAAATTGTGTAAGGTAGTAGAATCAGAGCAGGATGTAATTTCTCTCCAGAAGGACTTGGAGAGACTGGAAACGTGGGCAGGTAAATAGCAGATGAGGTTTACTACAGATAAATGTAATGTTATGCATTTGGGAAGCAAGAATAAATAGGCAACTTACAAATTAAATGGGGATAAATTGGGGGAATCCTTCATGGAGAAGGATTTAGGAGTGCTTGTAGACAGCAGGCTTAGAAATAGTGCCCAAAGTCATGCAGTAGCTGCAAAGGCAAACAAGATCTTATCTTGTATTAAACGGACAATGGATGGAAGGGAAGTAAACATACGTAATTATGCCTCTTTATAAAGCATTAGTAAGACCTTGATATGGAATACAATTTTGGGCACCACTCCTTAGAAAAGACATTATGGAACTTGAGAGAGTGCCGAGAAGAGCCACCAAATTAATAAAGGGATGGACAATCTAATTTATGAGGAGAGGCTAGCTAAATTAGATTTATTTACATTAGAAATGATGCGTCTGTCACCGGAGATCAGGTTATTTACACCTTTTTACCAGAATCATTCATTGAGCAAAACAAGGTAATGAAATAAATTGTAATTTATTCGGCATAAATTCGCTTACACACAATGGAACACAAAATACAGACAAAAAAAAGCTGTGTGTGCTGTGCACGCGCATAGTAAGTGAAACTTCTTTGACTTTTGTCACAGAAATTGTATTTGTATTCGTGATGTTTTAATTAAAAATCAAAATACAATTTCATTGACAAAACGCAAATAAATTTGACTTAGAACATGCGTACACATCCCTTGTATTTGCACTAAGCGTGAATTCCTCGTGTGTGTGTGTGTGTGTGCGTGACTGTGTGTGTGCGTGTGACTGTGTGTGTGTGCGTGTGACTGTGCGTGTGACTGTGTGACTGTGTGACTGTGATTGTGACTGTGTGTGACTGTGCGCGTGACAGTGCGTGTGCGTGTGACAGTGCACGGTGCACGTGACAGTGCGTGTGCGCGCGACTGACTGTGTGCGCGACTGACTGTGTGCGCGACTGACTGTGTGTGTGTGCATGTGACTGTGTGTGTGTGCGTGTTACTGTGCGTGTGTGCGTGACCATGTGCGTGTGTGTGACTGTGTGCGTGCGTGTGACCGTGTGACGTATGCGCAGCCCCCCTGCACCTCACACATCCCCCTAACCTATTCACAGTCAGTGTGTGTGTGTATGTGTCAGTCAGTGTGTGTGTGTGTGTGTGTGTGTCAGTCAGTGTGTGTGTATGTGTCAGTGTGTGTGTATGTGTCAGTGTGTGTATGTGTGTCAGTCAGTGTGTGTGTGTGTGTGTGTGTGTGTATATGTATGTGTGTGTGTCTGTCACTGTATGTGTGTCTCTCTTTCTGTGTCCTGCCCCCTCTCTCCTGACTCCCCCCCCCTCAAAGGCAGGCAGAGCTGCGGACCCGCGGCGGCTCTGCCTGAGACTCTCCCCCCCCCTCCCCCCCCCCACAGACAGGCAGAGCTGCGGACCCGCGGTGGCTCTGCCTGAGACTCTCCTCACACCCCCCCCCCCCTCCCCTCTCACAGACAGGCAGAGCTGCGGACACGCGGCGGCTCTGCCTGAGTCTCTCCTCACACCCCCCCCCCCCCCCCTCACAGACAGGCAGAGCTGCGGACCCGCGGCGGCTCTGCCTGAGACTCTCCTCCCCCCCCTCACAGACAGGCAGAGCTGCGGACCCGCGGCGGCTCTGCCTGAGTCTTTCCTCCCCCCCCACCCCCCCTCTGGCGAGACGCGGCCGCACCGGGCACCGGGCAGATACCTTAATAAAGGCCCCCTCCCTCCGGAAGTGCTGCGTGGGCAGAGGCAGTGTCGGCAGGGAAGGGGGGCAGCGCGTCATCGTCAGCGGGAGCTGGCTTCGAGGGGAGCGCTGCAGCGATCCCCTTCTGATGGTGCTGTGGGGCTCCTCTCCTCCTCTGACCCCGGCGGCGCTCAGCGGGATGCAGGAAAGCGGAGGTAGGGAGGAGAGAGGCTGCGCGGCATGGCAGCGGCCGTTAGGAGCGGTGGCTATCGCCGCCGCATATGTCACGGTGTGTGGGGGGTGGAGGGCTCGGGGGGGGGGGGGGGGTGATTAGGAGCGGCGCCGGCGGCTATCGCCGCCGACGCCGCATCTGATTTGTGGAGCGGGTGTGATGTCAATGTTGGGGTCGGGCTGAGCCAGAACACAGCCCGGCCTCAACTGCCAGCACTGACGTCACATCCGTTTCATTTCTGTCTCTACAATTCTTTTTTTGCCCCATCACGAATGAGGTGCCACTAAGGAAGTTTCACTTCAAAAAGACACTTACTTTGGGACTGGGGTTGATAAGTAGACTGTCCTATGTGCAGGAAACTCTATGGGAGAGTTTTAACCTGACTGGAACATAACCCAGAATCTCCTGGAACCTAAAATCGGCATAAAATTCCATACGCCACCGCTACGTTCTCTTCTGAGAACTTGATCTCTCCTGATCGCGAGTTAGTCCAAATCTCCTAGAACTCAAATTGGCATAAAATCCCAACCGCGACCGCTACGTTAGTTTCTGTGAACTTGATCTCGAAAAGCTGGACTTAGCCTCTGGAGGGCAGACTTTTCAGGCTTAAAATAGAAGCAGGTTGCTCTGCTTTTCACACAGAAGCAACATTGAAAAGCCTGCCCGCGCTCTTCCTATCGAAGACTACGAATTTGATTGGCTCCTCAATTCTTATAGTATTTTCAGTTTCATTCACAAAACTGAACAGCGAATCAACGCGTGGGAACTTTCCCAAGAAGCCAATCAGAGCTAAGGCCGGCTAGAAAAGCCGGGTCAGTGGGAAATCCAAAATGGCTCTCTGAGTGTCACCCGCTTGGCAGACTCCACCAGAACAAGCAGCATCCCGGAGGACTGCCATTGATCTCCCGACCTGGTACTCTGCCTTTCCCTGCTGACCAAATGCTATTCACACCTCTGGGCATCCTCTGGCTGCTCTGAACTCCGATGTCCACCAGACTTACCGGCGCCTACGGGTTAGCTCGGACAGCCTGTTTGGACATTTGGACATTGGCTAACTCTTGGACCCTTATACACAGAGCAGGGGTAACCAAAACGGGCTTGACCTTTATTGTATAGCCTAGCTAGCCCCTCCCCTCACGGCGCCTAAGAGCCGATATTATAACTATATACTGTACAAATATAGTCGGGGATAGTACATGGAGCTTTCAAAAGAACTATTCATTCCACGGACAGTTCAAATGACTTGGGCCATCCCTTAAGGTTGGAGGAAAGGAGATTTCACCAGCAACAAAGGAAAGGGTTCTTTACAGTAAGGGCAGTTAAAATGTGGAATTCATTACACATGGAGACTGTGATGGCAGATACAATAGATGTGTTCAAAAAAAGGTTGGACATCTTTTTAGATAGGAAAGGTATACAGGGATATACCAAATAAGTATACATGGGAAGGATGTTGATCCAGGGAGTAATCCGATTGTCAATTCTTGGAGTCAGGAAGGATTTTATTTTTCCCCTTATGAGATATCATTGGATGATATGACTCTGGGGATTTTTGTTTGCCTTCCTCTGGATGAATGAATAAGTATAGATATAGGATAAAGTATCTGTTGTCTAAATTTAGCATAGGTCTTTTTTCAACCTCATCTACACTGGCGACACACTTTATTCGAGCTTGGCTAGTCCCACGAATTCGGGTATACCCGGGTGTATTGAGGTTTGTGACTGTTTTCTGCCCGAGTACATTGAGTTATTTTCCAAGCAGGGATTGAAGCATTTTATTCCCGCTGGCTGCAATACTGCACAGTATATATATATAAACTGCATTACAATTCATGAATTTATGCCATCTGGTAGACACGCGAAGCATTGCAGCCTATTAAATCCTAATCATTATCATTTAACAGATCAGCCGCCCATCAGCCAGGCATGAACCCAGGCTGGGAAGGCAAATGCAACGGGGCTTGTCAGAGGTTAGTAGTGGCTTATTCCAGGTATCTGCCAGGTACATACCGGGTATTTGCTCGAATAAAGTGTGTCGGTGCAGTACTATGTAACTATGTAACTATAATTAATGTAAATACTTCAAACTGTATTTCTTTTTTTAACAATTACATTATCAGGATAGTAAGGTTACAGTAGTTAGAGCACAACAGGGAGGGATGACTGAGTGGCGTAATCTACCAGCTGTCACTGAGCAGTGGCCCTTACGTCTAGTCACGTCTCACTCACAATCAAGTAGTGGGAAGGAGGCAGTGAGTGGGAGAGTGGGCCGCAGCTCAGGGACAGACTGACAGGGCAGTATGGGCAGGGGCCTCACAGCTGAGTGGGGAGGGAGTCAGCACAATGGCTATTTTGTGCTAACTGGAGGAATACTACAAATATGATGCACATCCAATATGACTAAAAGGATACAATCGTTCAATATTTGGGCCAAAAGATATGAAGCTTGCTGCCACATCAAGGTTAGACCCTTTCAGCAGAGCCTCCCCACTTTTGAGGCAGCCTGCAATTGCTGCCACTGCTCAATAACCGCTGGCTTGGCATCTACAAGCAGTGAGCGATTTAACCCTACTGTGTCCAAAGAGAGCCGGGGTATTTATTACCTATACCAGTGCTTGTTTGTCTGTCAGTGTCTATGTATGTCTGTCACTGTAGCAGTTGGTTTGTCTGTGTTTGTCTCTGTCAGTGTGTATGTTGGGATGTGTGTATATATGTCACTACAGCAGTCTGTGTCTGTCACTGGTGGAGCCTTAAGAGGCGAGACAGTGAATGGAGGAAGGGGGCTGCCAGTGGATGGAGGGGGGGGGCTGTCAGTGGATGGAGGAGGGGGGGCTGTCAGTGGATGGAGGAGGGGGGGCTGTCAGTGGATGGAGATGGGGGGCTGTCAGTGGATGGAGGAGGGGGGCTGTCAGTGGATGGAAAAGGGGGGGCTGTCAGTGGATGGAAAAGGGGGGGCTGTCAGTGGATGGAAAAAGGGGGCTGTCAGTGGATGGAAAAGGGGGGCTGTCAGTGGATGGAAGAGGGCGGCGGGCTGTCAGTGGATGGAGGGGGAGCTGTCAGTGGATGGAGGAGGTGGGGCTGTCAGTGGATGGAGGAGGTGGGGCTGTCAGTGGATGGAAGAGGTGGGGCTGTCAGTGGATGGAGGAGGTGGGGCTGTCAGTGGATCGAGGAGGTGGGGCTGTCAGTAGAAGGCCATGTGCAGCAGGAGGAGGGAATGAGGTGAGTATTCCATACAGCAGCCTCTGTACATGGGGCAGCAGGGGAGTCCCAGTGGCAGCTTGATGCATTGGGTGGTGGGACAAGGGGCTTAGATGCAGCAGGGGAAGGAGGAAAGGCCTTGAAGCATCGGGAGGCAGGATGGAAGGAGTTGTAATGTACTGGGGTTGGGGAAAGGGGTCCTGGGAGGGTAGGTCTTGCTGCAACGGGATGGGGGAATATACCTTGGGATGTAGAGGAGGCTTCATGCATCAGTCGGCAGGGAGAGCAGAGAGAGCTCTGCACCCCTTTCTTGCTTTTCTTTGTCTCTGAAGCGAGAACACATGGAAAGCTCCTCCTTCCTGCCATGCTGAGGAAGTGATGGAGGAGGGAGATTAATCGCTGGGTGAGCTGTGTGACCAGGATGATATAAATACGGTAGCCATAAAAAGTGACACGAATTGCTTTACCATAATTTTATATTACCATGGTATTACTAGTCGGGTGGAAACTGAATTAAGTATTTCTGAGAACACTGGGGAATGACAGAGGCTCAGGAAGGAAGATGATGAAAACAAGGTTTAATCAGAGCAGAGATGAGCAATCCAAGGTCATTAACATGCAGGCAGCAGTATCATTTAAGGGGTTAGGCAAAGGAAAAGTCAAGAAGAGATCCGAGGTCACACACAGGCATGGGCGTCCGCAGGAGGGGGCAAGGGGGGGGCGCTTGCTCCCCCCCCCCCCCGGATCACTCGCGGTCCCGTTTTGTTTTTGGTGATTATGGCACCGTACAGTACGTTAACGGTGCTATAAACGCCAAAAAGATACTCTGGCAGGACCGGGACGGAGGTGGGTGGGTCCCCCTGGTGCCGTGGCAGGTAGCTAGCGGTAGGCTAGCCTACGCTGCTACGCAGGAGGAAGCGCAGCGCACTGTCATTGGTAGCACTCGGGAGTGAGGCAGCTCTCATTGGAAGCACTACCTACCAATGAGAGCCGCCTCACTCCCAAGTCAGGACCAATCTGTGCCACGGCCGGGCCCGCCATTGCGCTGCGGCGACGTCGGTGCCAACAAGTCCACTCATCATTGGTAGCTGAGTGCTACCAATGAGAGAGCTGCCGCCGTCCCTTGATGACCCAGTCCCTGAGTCGGACCAATCATGGTCCGACTTTGACCTCCACACTCATCACGCGGCCTCCTGCCCATCATGCTCCCGCCTCCTCTGACTCGTCGTCAATTTGCGCAGGCTCACAGTTCAGAGAGTCTGCTGAAGAGTGAAGACGCAGGCAGCAGCACTCTCTCTGCGCAAAAGGCCCCAGCTGCCCCGTCACTCTGCTGAGTAGACTGCAATTAGTTCTGAAATTTGAATCCAATAATCCACAGACCATAGTAGTTTTGCTGCCTCAAGGGGCAGGAGGTAGCATTTGGAATTGGCAACAATTTGCCAATGTGTCACTGCTGATCTCCTCTTCTCCCTCTACCACTTGCCCTCTTGATCCCATTCCCTCCCATCTCCTAAAACCTCTTGCTCCTTCTATAATCCCTATGCTCACACAGATCTTTAACTCCTCCCTATACTCTGGTATCTTTCCATCCTCCTTCAAGCATGCAACCGTTATACCATTACTCAAAAACAGCAAGCTTGACCCTACGTGTCCTTCTAACTATCGACCTGTCTCCCTCCTGCCTTTTGCCTCCAAACTCTTGAATGTCTTGTATTCTCTCGATTGCTACACTTTCTCAACACCTATTCTCTTCTAGACCCTCTACAATCTGGCTTCCGCACTGCTCACTCTACTGAAACAGCCCTCACTAAAATAACTGATGACCTCCATGTTGCCAAAAACAGAGGTCATTACACTCTGCTCATATTACTCGACCTCTCTGCAGCATTCAACACCGTGGACCACCCTCTTCTCCTTCACATTCTCCATACTCTTGGTATTCGGAATAAAGCTCTATCCTGGATCTCCTCTTACCTCTCCCATCGTACTTTCAGTGTCTCTTTTGCTAACACCTCCTCCTCCTCCATTGATCACTCTGTGGGGGTAACCGAGGGCTCTGTGCTGGGACCCCTTCTCTTTTCTCTTTACACACTCTCTAGGTGACCTAATCACATCTTTTGGGTTTAAATATCACCTCTATGCTGACGACACACAAATTTACCTTTCAACCCCTGATCTTACACCTGCTATACAGACCAAAGTTTCTGAATGCCTGTCTGGAATATCATCCTGGATGGCCATCCGCCGACTGAAACTTAACATGGCAAAAACAGAGCTCCTTATACTTCCTCCCAAACCTGGCCCTACTACCTCCTTCCACATTACTGTTGGAAATATGATCATTCACCCAGTAGCCCAAGCTCACTGCCTAGGAGTTACACTTGATTCCTCTCTCTCATTCTCCTCTCACTTTCAAAACGTTTCTAAAACTTGTCGCTTTTTCCTCCGCAATATCACAAAGATACGCCCTTTCCTCTGTTACTCGACTGCTAAAACTCTGACTCAGGCCCTCATTCTCTCACGTCTCGATTACTGCAACCTCCTGCTGTCCGGCCTTCCTGCCTCTCACCTGTCTCCCCTACAATCTATCCTAAACGCTGCTGGCCAGAATCCCTCTACTCTTTCCTAAATCTGTCTCCGCATCTCCCCTCCTGAAATCCCTCTCCTGGCTTCCGATCAAATCCTGTATCTCACACTCAATTCTCCTCCTCACTTTTAAAGCTTTACATTCTTCTGCCCCTCCTTACATCTCAGCCCTAATTTCTCGCTATGCACCATCCCGACTCTTGCGTTCTTCTCAAGGATGTCTTCTTTCTACCCCCTTTGTATCTAAAGCTCTCTACCGCCTTAAACCTTTCTCACTTTCTGCCCCGCACCTCTGGAATGCCCTTCCCTTCAATACCCGACTAGCACCCTCTCTATCCACCTTTAAGACCCACCTTACGACACATCTGCTTAAAGAAGCATATGAATAGCCCTGGATAATCCTGGACACGATACATAAAGCTTGGCCCCCTGCAGACGCACTTACTAGAATTCCCTCCTTCTGTCTCTGTACGTTCTCCCTACCTACCAATTAGATTGTAAGCTCCTCGGAGCAGGGACTCCTCTTCCTTAATATTACTTTTATGTCTGAAGCACGTATTCCCATGACCTGTTATTTATATTATTTGTTATTTCTATGATATGTATTACTACTGTGAAGCGCTATGTACATTTATGGCGCTATATAAATAAAGACATACAATACAATTTTAAAATTAGGGTACAAAGACAACACGACGTTTCGCTGGGTGCCAGTGCCACCACATGCATCATGGTGGCTATTTATTAAGCTGAGCTGAATAGAGTGTGAGAAAGATTCTGAGAGAATGGAGAAATATTATGGAAAAAGCAAGACAGGGGCAGGGTGAGAGAGAGAGAGCAGCGAGAGAGATTAAAAGTTAAATAGATACAGCAAAAAAGAGACAAAGGAGCATGATGCTACTATGGATGGAAAAAGAAAGATGGAGAGAGAGAGCACATGATAAAAAAAACCTGTGCTGTGTCTTGTTGAAAAAAACAAGGAGAAGCAGACAGTGAAAAACGAGGGAAAGCAACAAGCACTCAGAAAAACGGAGGAGCGGAAGATGTGGGATTATATCTGTGAATGATGTGGATACCATCCAATGCTAAGGCAAGTGCTGTGTGGCTATAACTGGTGCTGTGTGGCAAGTGTTTTGGGTGCAATCTAGTGCTGTGGCAAGTGAAATCTTGCACTACAGTATATATATATTTTACGTGTGTATGTACAGTCATACTAATAAGTGCTCCCCGATAGCTCGTAGGTCGCAGCACGCCCCGTTCTGCAGCAGAACGGGATGGACCCAATGATGAAGCATGCCACCAAGGGGAAACCCTATTGGGTGAGGGTTATACTGTATAAAAAACATTCTGTTTTCCTTGCTTTTTTGAAAAAGAGCTGGTTTTGCAGTACTGAAGGTTTTTTTTTATTAGAAGTATATATACCCACCAACCCTGTGTGCCACACACATACACTTTTCCTTTTTCAAGTTTCTATTACTGCATACAGTGCTGTATTGAATAAATAGTGAATTGTAGGTGAGTTATTTGAAGTTCGCAAATCTCATTTTACCAATATAACTAGCATTATGCAAGGAAAGCTTGGATCTCCTAGCAGGAGAACTTTAAAGGGATTTTTTAACTACCTGCAGCTCATCTACAACCCACAGTTTATTCAATAACGCCAGCCCGGTGATGAGCAGAGTATTTAATGATCCCTATTTCTTTTTCTTCTGCCCCACGTGGCACACATCATTTCGGAGGATCCTGCGCAGAGGAGCAGCCTTAAAAAGTAGTAGTACGGCTGGAATTTCTGCACTTAAGCGCCAGAGTGACATGGCAAGTTTTCCAGGCACCCACCAGATCCTGCAACCCTGAGTATCTGCTCTTTTTTGATGTCATAACTACACTTTCACAATTGCTTTATTAACCTTCAAGCTTTCTCAAATTTGCTTGAAAATGCACCATTTGCCCACTCTTTTTTTCAAAATTTTCTCGGGGGGTAGAGAACCCCCCTTATGCTAGTCGGGCTCGCTCGCCACAATGCACTCACCACCACTTTTACGCCGGGCACTGGCCGTTAACATTATGCCCCCCCAAAAAAAAATTCTGCGGACGCCCATGCACACAGGTAAGGCAAAAGTAACTTGAGGGTTAAGGCAAGTGCAAAGTCCAAAGCAAGCCAAGGTCATACTCAGGTAATCAATATAGTTAGAGGGGTTTGGCAAAAGGAAGAGTCCAGTGCAATCGAAGGTCATTCACAGGTAATAAGGCAGTAAATACGTAGCTTGAGACTTGGCAGGGGCATGAACTGTCCAGGGAAAGAGTAGCAATGCAAGGAACTGAGGCACTTCCTGAACTTTAAATAGGGTTAAAGCAGGAAGTGGAATAGTCTATGTTGCAATGCCTCTGGGATTTGTAGTTTATTCTGCATCTCCAATCTGATGGACAATTGCAGAAATGCATCCTATGTATTTCCATGAAGACAGAACTACATTTTTGCCCTGTGCCAGTGAACCGGTCTGACAGTCTTTGCTTCAAGATAAAAGCGCCAGTTTCATGGTGTGCCCAATTGCCTCAATGGGAATTACTCATTAAAGTGACTAGACTGTCTGTGCAAAAGAAACACATCTCACTGTATTCATTGGTGAGTCCTTGCACGTCTAAGCCGTGCAAATGGAATTTTACGCCACAGTTTGGTTCTGACTGTGCAAATATTTGCCTGCAATCCCAACAAATGAAGTATTGACAGGCTATTCAATAAGCTCTCACTTCTTCTGAACCTTATATTCTGATACCTGAGAAAAGCGAGAAGGATGTATAAATGTAGCAGGGTGGGTGCAATAGTGTGTTTTTCCCGCCAATATTTCCACGTGCAGCTAATGCCTTTACAATGGTGTCTGCTCCTGTTGGGTCGTTGTGTGGGGCAGCATTAACGGCTGCTACATCTGTACAACATCGCATCAAGAAGTACAGATGCAAATGTGCACGTATAAAACATGTAATATAACGCAATCTTCCTTCGCACAAGAGGCCCCCTGCAGACGCACTTACCAGAACGCCCTCCTACTGTCTCTGTATGGTCCTCCTACCAATTAGATTGTAAGCTCGTCTCAGCAGGGACTCCTTTTCCTAAATGTTACTTTTATGTGCAAAGCACTTCTCTCCATTATGTATTATTTGTTATTTAGGTGATTGTAACGTGTATTATGGCTGTGAAGCGCTATGTACTGTACATTAATGGCGCTATATAAATAAAGACATACATACATAAATATAGTCATACTAATGTAATAATAAGGAACAGTCCCACTACATTGAGATGCTTTTGGGTAAAATTTGTTCCAGTGAGCTATATGTGAAGTGGTTCTTGGTCAGGTTAGGGGCCAAGTTGTTCAATGCAGCATTGAAATCCTCTTGGTCTGATGAGGCATTATCCTCTTTGATAGATCAGCCTCATATTAGAGTCTCGGATACTGTAAGTTTCACACATAAAGCAGAAGATGAACATTTATGTGCCGCTGTATGGCGCAAACAGCGTCATATATATCCCACAGGTCCTCAATCTGCTGTTACAAATGAATATATATCTATTTCGAAATGTTTTACGCATTTACCGTTGAGCCGAACATATTCTCTTTATGCTCCATTTCTGGCACAAAAGCAGTTGTGTCCATACTTAAAACGTGTCCTATTGTTCTGTATCGTGCAATATTACTTTAGTCAATGGAATCCAGGTGACGTTAGAATCCCACAAATTGACCCCATCCTGTTTCTCTTTTCTAAGTGGCACACATTTAGGTTTCCTACTGTAATGCTGCTGTATTTCCAAACATCACTCTCAAGTGGATCTTTTTATTTCCATAGCAACAGTGTTCTCCGAGTATTCTCTGCTGTTTGCTTGGAGGGGGGGATTAGTTTTGTAGGTATTACTAATTGAAATTTCAACATGCTGTGTCCTTGCATGTTCCATGTCTCATATATAGCTCACAGGAGACGCTTTCCACCTACAACAATACAAAATAATTAGTAAACCACCAATCCGTGCCGTGCTAGTTCTCTGACCCTGAGGCCGTAAAGAAGCTTGCAACAGAAATAACATAAGATTGGAAACGCAGGAACATAACCCTGATTGATTCTTCGCTCCACCTTTGGAGTTTTTAAAAAGTGCATAAAAGCAGGGTCCTGTGTAAACGCTATACAAGACTTAGTTTATTTATTTACTTTCTTAGTACACGTACTGTATCTCTGTAGCCAAAATTACAGTAGGTAACAATGTCAGTACCAGGGATAAGCCAGACCTGAGACATCATGTAAACCTAGCACCTTGCCTGCAAGACTCTTACCATTAAAACCCATTGCCACTTTGACACCCCCAACAAAAAGTGATGTCATATTAATAAGTACAGAGTATGTGCACATACTTGGAACTGACTATGGAACTTTTTGCTTAGGGAATTATTCGGACTCCACCATAAAGTGTAGGCCTTATCACCGTCAGATCACCCGTTATCACTGTGACAGAAAGGGACCACCATAATAAAGGTTAAACCCAGTACCTGGCCCCTGCATGCCCTTTCCTGGGGCTTATCTGGTCAAGAGACTCTAAAGCTAATCCCTTTGTAATATGCCTGCTAGCCCCTTGCATACTCTAACTGTAATTCTTTATACCTGTGTGTTATAAACTGTACCCAAGTATGAAAATGTGATTGTTCACACTACAAAGCATAGCCAAGGTCTCTGGACATGCGGGGCTGAGAAACCTTTTGTGCAGTCCGCATTTTTGGCTACTTGTGGCACTGGAGGGGGAGGTGTAGGGAACAAAAGGAGAGTGACCGGAGGCAAGAGATCAGGCTGGTGGGCATCCACTCAAAAAGTAAAGCATTTTGCTGTTCACCCAGACATCACGGCGCCGAGCCCAGTGGGGAATATTGTGCCGGACGGAGAAGCCATTTTCGAGCTCCCACTAGTAGGCGCTGCTCCCATTAGCCTGTTCATATTTCCCTCCAAGCCATTTAACTCACCCGGCCCACCTACAATTCTGATTGGCCAGTGCAAGAGAGCCCTTTCATCCCATGCAGTATCCATGCTGTGATTCATCACACTCTTACATATAGTTACATAGTAGATGAGGTTGAAAAAAGACGTACGTCCATCAAGTTCAACCTATTCTAAATTTATACAACAGATACTTTATCCTTTATCTATACTTACGTATTGATCCAGAGGAAGGCAAACAAAAAACCCCATTAATGGGAAAAATTAATTCCTTCCTGACTCCAAGAATTGGCAATCGGATTAATCCCTGGATCAACATCCTTCCCATGTATACTTATTTGATATATCCCTGTATACCTTTCCCATCTAAAAAGATGTCCAACCTTTTTTTGAACAAATCTATTGTATCTGCCATCACAGTCTCCATGGGTAATGAATTCCACATTTTAACTGCCCTTACTGTAAAGAACCCTTTCCTTTGTTGCTGGTGAAATTTCCTTTCCTCCAACCTTAAGGTATGGTCCCAAGTCCTTTGTACTGCCCGTGGGATGAATAGTTCTTTTGAAAGCTCCTTGTATTGTCCCTGAATATATTTGTATATAGTTATCATATCCTCTCTTAGACGCCTCTTTTCTAATGTAAATACATCTAATTTAGCTAGCCTCTCCTCATAAGTTAGATTATCCATCCCCTTTATTAATTTGGTGGCTCTTCTCTGCACTCTCTCTAGTTCCATAATGTCTTTTCTTAGGATTGGTGCCCAAAATTGTACTCCATATTCAAGGTGTGGTCTTACTAATGCTTTGTAAAGGGGCATAATTATGTTTACTTCCCTTCCATCCATTGCCCGTTTGATGCAAGATAAGATCTTGAAAGCTCTGATCCTGTCATGGAGGAGGACTAAGCACCGTGCTCCGAGGCTGTGCCGTAGACACCTGAAAAAAGAGGCTGGGTGCCTAACTGAACAGGAGAAGCAGAGAGCATATTGCACCAGAGAGATTTGGACAGTCCCTACCTTCACAGGATTGGAAGCAAACCCCAGGTAAACCTTTGAAGTGGGGCTTGGCATCCATGTTGGCTGAAAACCCCCCGTAATCGGTTTTGGTGCGTATAAGCCTTGATTGTAATTTTGTGCTGTGTTTGCTGGCTCCAACCAAAATAAATACTCTTTATTGAACTGCTTTGTCCTGTCTGGTGCCTTGATCCCAGTGTGAAGTTCTGGTCTCCTGTGACAATACCCTCTTCCAACACTAAAAGTAAAACCTGCCATGTGGTGTTTTCCATGTAATGTTGGATGTAACTCTGAAGAAGACTTTGGGCAACACATAAGATCAACGTTTAAGGCAGAGTTTCTGTAAGAAGGAGATATGGTATCTTATTTGTGTACAGAGATACTTAATATCATAGTTCTACGCATATGGAAACCACTTTGTAGATGAACACGAGAGTAATATGAAAAATACTATCAATTGATTACATAAATAAAGTAAAAGGTATCTATGTTTTGGTCCAATAGGACCTTTATCAGGGCCGACACATGGATTCAACAAAGGACTAAAGTCCCATTGCTACATCCAATATGAGAAATTATATAGTTAAATACTTGTCTGTCTTCTCATTTAGTCAAATTCTTTGGCCATAAATTTTCTAAGCTTGTAACTACACCAAGATATACCATTTTTACAGGTCCTAACACTATCTGTGAAGGTTCTTGTCACGGTAGATAAAGCTTATTAAGACTTTTAATTACCGGGATCATTGATTGAGCAAGCAGAGAGATAAAAATAAATTGCGTTTATTCACCTAATGAACGTACACAACTATGTTACATACAAATACAGTAAAAAGACACACTTACTTTGGAAACTGGGATAACAAAACTAATCTTTTTAATTGCAAACACACAGCAAAATATTCCAGGCTACTTCTCCTTCCTGTAGCCTCTTGCTGTTAAATTCTGGTCACTTATCCTCTGAAAAATGTAGACGACTTACTCAGAGCTTGAACTTCTCAAATGGGACTGAATCTCAGGTGAATCAGACAAGATGGAACTGATAGACTCATGAAAAATTTAGATGGATCTGATGAATCTACCTCTCTGACTGACTGCTCCAACCTTTAAACTCAAAATGTCTAGCTTTTCAGTCTGCAGCGAATCGCTGCGTGGTAACTAAAACCTCACACCTATGGCAAGGGTTGCCAGGCCCTCCAAAAGCTGGCACAAAACCTCAGTATCGCAACTGAGCATGTGTAACAAAAAATGTCATCTTCCCCCACCTGTCACCTGAGTAGTGAGAGATCATGTGCCCGAACCACCATTTTGCCCACTCACTATTCGAAACCCCCCCCTTGGCTCAAATGCCACTACGTCTGGCCTTGACCACATGGACCCTTTGATCTAAGGATATTGGGGCTTCAATTAGCACGGAAGGGCTAACAACTATTCATACCTCTAGCTCCTTGCATTTTGAACTGACTCTTTGAAGCTGCAAATTTTGAGTGCTTATTTAGCCTTTTCCTGCTGACAAACAGATCGCATCTCTGGGCCAAATGTCCCTTTGAGCGATTAGCCCTCAGCCCCCCACTGGGTCTTTTCAGACTAAAGTTCCTGTCTAATTTAAAGCATAAAGGTTAACCATATCTTAAAACACTGCTGCTTAACAAATATACTGGTTTCCATAACCTATACTTTCCCACAATTCTGTATTAACATGTACTAAGTCTGTTGGGGTGAGAGAGAGGGAAAATCTTAACTGTTGCTACACTTATGAGCTCAACCCTGCACTACTTTAAAACCTAACTTACACTCTTTTATTCTAACATGAATTAAACATTTTCCTTACCCCCCAATAAACTCTCCGCTTTATCCTGAGCGAGGGCTACCATAATTCATACATTTAACACATGATATGATTTCCCCATGTTAATAAAACAAACTTCCTCTATATTAGGAAACTCTGTGCCTCATATTAGGAAACAACTGTGCTTCATTTTTACCTTTTTCTGCTCTGTGCTGAAGCAGGACGTCCTAGTGGTGAGTCGCAAGAACGGTTTCAGGGTGGGGGTCTGCCTGGAGCACTGGGCTTCCATGTATCCGAGAATCTCACTTGATTCCCAGATACATTTCTGGGGTAACTCATAACTTTAGAACCCCGATACGTAGCCACAAGCTGTAACAACTTTCTCCGGCAAACCCACCCTGAAACTTACCTCCTGAAAATCTCCCGGTCCCAGCCCCCCTGGAAAAGGTAAAAACACAAAAATGGCAGTTGTCTCATATTTTGCACACAGTCACAGTAATGCATACACAATGCCCGGGTCCCAGAGCTGACACTCTAGGACCCCAAAACACGGGTCAGGGGTAACCAAGCGGGCTTGACCTTTATTATAAGCCTGGTTAACTCCGTCACTGCCACAGTTCTCTTTACCTCTCAGGCGGAGGAAGAAGTCTTAATAGACTGGTCACTCACAGGTGCATCACAAGACCGGCTATTAAAAGATGGGCAGGACAAGCTTAAAGCCAGGGAGGAGGGGTCACAAACCTCCAAACCATTGTTTACCAATTGAAATGTACAAATACACATGTAACCCTCTTATCCCCCACCCGACATGAGATTGGGGGGGGGGAGGGGGTACACTCCTTCCCAGGTTACGCTCAGGTGTCTTGGTGCTGTATACCTGCTGGTAACAGGAGGGCTGAGAGCTCCGCAATGTTGTGGGGAGAACCAGGACAGGAACAGTAGGGGATGGGACAGGTTACCTTGCTCTTGTTGTCTCTGGGTGTTCAGCGCCTCCAGCCAGTAGGGATCCTCTGGAGTCTGCAGAGGAGAGGCCTCCACTGACACTCCTCACATAGCAGAGACAGGGATCCACACAGCAATGTCTTTTGTAGTTTTATTGCAGGAAAGCAGCATCCCAGTCTGTACACAGCATTATCAGTGGGAAAGTGTCACAGAGACAGCCCCAGCGCGCGGGACTGATTTCTGAGGATTAATATTGCCCCTGCATACCTTATTTGATGCCCTACCAGAGAAGTTATCATCGAGATTGGGGATTATTAAAGTTTTATTCCATGTTAGTTGTTACTATCTTTTATTATTTGTAATACACTTAATTTCTCTTATCTTGGTGCGCTCTTGTGTTTTCTTTTTTCTTGTACACAGCATTATCTCTCTCTCTGCATGCCTATGCCCTGCTCAGCTCTCTCTCTTCCTGCTCATAGCAACATAATTTCCCTCCCTCCTTACCCGGGTGGGGTAAGAGGGAGAGACTGCTTCTCTATCAGCTCTACTCAATATGTCTCCTCAGACTAACTGATCTTAATTTAGGAGGTATATTACAATTTGGACATCTCAGGGGAGTGTGTCTAAGATTGAATCATTACAAGACACATCTGGATACAGATTGGCCCACACACAGCAGGGGGTGTTCCAACCAATATCCACCCCTTTGATTGACATACCTCATGTTGCCAGCCCGCCCTTGAATATTGCTACATGATTCAAGGCTGAAAACATACATGCAGGCCATGTGAAGGAATTAACCTTTCCACTGCCTGTACTAACAGGACTGACGGAGGAAAGGCCCAGAATTAGCAATAGCTGCCGAAGGCCAGGCTATACACAGATCCAAATATATACGAATAAAGCCCACAGGAATCAAGGATAAGTATATGGCAACCGTTCTATGAAATATAATATATAAACAATAATATAAATAAAAGACAGTAAGAGAAAGTGCACACCACATAGTATAAAATCTTACAACCTTTTAACGAATAAGAGGGGAGGGAAACAAGTGCACTCACAAGGGTAGGGATTTGAAAAGCAGTTTTGTGATATAATCACCAGCCAGCAATCCCGCAGACACACGGTCCTAGCAGTCTTCTCATAGACAATGTGGATGAAAGACAATTTCACAGCAGGTCTAACGAGAACTCCATCCCAAGTGGCAGAAAAATCCTTAACAGGAGAGTTCAGATCTCAGAGCCTAAAACCACAAAGAGGAGGACATCAAATAATATAAATAAATAATCAAATAATATCAAAGTTCAAAGTACGTAGTGATACAGATGCAGCCACCAGTATTAGATCACTTGCCTTGGAAAATCTGGGGCAATCTCACTATAATTGCCTCAATTTGCCTCAACATTTCTGTGAGATTCCTAATGGCCCATTGGATTAAGGAGAGAGTAGTCCCGAGGGGGTCCAATGGCGAGCACTGCCGTAGAAACAATGGGGGCTGCAAACCAGTAGCGAGTAATAAAAAAGTTTATTGGGTGGTCAAAAAGAAGTACATAGTTACTTTGATGCGTTTCGGGACCTGCGTCCCTTTGTCAAAAACTATGTACTTCTTTTTGACCACCCAATAAACTTTTTTATTACTCGCTACTGGTTTGCAGCCCCCATTGTTTCTACGGCAGTGCTCCGCCATTGGACCCCCTTCGGGACTACTCTCTCCTTAACTACTTTCGCCGTGATGCACGCACACACCAAGGGCAGAGCTGTGCTTCAAGGGAGTTCCTCACATCATTGATTGATACGGTATGTACTTTTTGTTTTGCTGGGGGCCTATGCAGGACCTTTATGGCATATATAGAGATCTGTTTTAGTCATCCAGTGTAACTAGTACACCAAATACCTATCTTTATACATTATATTGAGTCTCCCATAGCATCTCTACATGCTCTAATACTTGGCTATAGACTACTACTCTGAGTATGCATTTACACTCCTAGGACAGCTGAGCCCTGAACATTGGGATCATATCCCGCACCTACCGGCCCATTGGATTAACACAGCGGTGGGTCCCTGCAGTCTCATTCAAACTGAATGCGACTGCAGGGACCTCTGCTGTGTTAATCCTATGGGCCATTAGGAATCTCACAGAAATGTTGAGGCATTTACTGTGAGATGCCTTAGTTTGTACCCAGGCAAGTGATCGGATACTGTTGCCTGCATCTGTTGGTATAAAAACCACAGTATGTCCTACGGAGATTCAGGCTTCTTTCTTGAAGGATATAACCACTTCCTGCGATGAACCTAAAAGAGAAAAAAAGAGAAAGCGCGCACTCCTAGTATAAAATCAATTTGTCAATTTAATAAAACAGGACAACTCTACAATCATCTCACTCATAAACGCCAGATGGTATAAAGTATGTATGAGATAAATCGCAAACTCTGTCACTTCAGCCTTGGTAGTAATGGTGTCCGCTGTATTCCTGGGCACTAATGGTGCTTCCGACAACCGGGACTGGTGATCGCACCTGGTGAACTCGTCCTCTGGCAACTGAAAATAATTGTGTTGGGTTCCCCCCTGGTACACGTCCTTCCAGCACAATTCCGCAGTGAAAACTCTTGGTGTGTGACTGATCTTTTCCTCAAATCCTTATGAGTTTCATTATGCCTATATCAGAGGACCCTCTGAAGAAGTTGTAGTCACAACGAAATGTAAATTTTTAAACAGACAAGCTGGCAGAGAGAAAAGAAAAAAAAGATTCACAATATTAAGGTACTAGTGTCTAAACACTGATTGTACCCACTAGGGGAGAGTACCATGTGATGGCTGCCATTTTGTTTTTTTGCTGAAGTGACATCATCTTAAAGGGAGGGTATCATGTACTACCTGATTGGGTAGCTTCCCTCCCTTTTTGATGACTTAACATTCTTAAAAAAAAAAAAAAAAGGACCCTGTCACATGGTACATTAATCAATCGGATTGGGGGTGTACCATTGGACACTCAAATGTGATGTCACAGGCCTTATATAAGGCCTGTCCCATCTCATTTGACCACAAGAAGATGTAGGGGCAACATCTCCGGCCCCTTTTGGATTATACAGCAGAGAAGAAAGAAGAAAAGAAGGAACAAACTTACCGGAGACATCTCTTCAATCAACAAATGATCGTGGACTTCTTCCCATTGGCTGTTGAGGAGCATTGCGTTGTGCGTTTAGAGATGGTGCCCGAGTAGGACGTGGTTGAAGACATCAAAGGTAAGAAACACATTGATTGTATGTTATTTAATTGTGTATTTTTTTTAGGTTGCCCATTGACTGCCATTGTTCTTATCTATGCCCATTTCTGGGTATAGATAAGCACAGTGAGAAGAAATGCATTTTTAGGCAAATGTTTGTTTTTATTTCATTGTAATGTATTGTATTTTTTATCTGTTTTTTTTTAGGTTGCCCATTCATTGCCATTGTGGCAAACCATGCCCATATTGTGGGTATAGTTTACCACTGGGACAATCAATGGCTTTATCGTGAAATGCTTGTTTTTATTTAATTGTCTTGTGTTTTATTTTGTGCCTCTTTTTTTTTTAGGTTGCCCATTGATTACCATTGTGGCAATCCATGCACATATTGGGGGCATGGTTTACTACTATGACAATCAATGGGTAGAGGGGGTGGGTGTAGTTGCCCCTGGGAGGGTGGTTTGGCCACCCAGGTTATTAGCTGGGGAGGGGGTTTAACCCCTTAATTATTATAGTGGTTAGAAACCGCTAAGGTGATTAATGGTTTAGTAGCCAGTACTTTATTTTTTATTGTAATGTTGCTGCCCACGGAGGATGGGGAGGAAGACGAGGAGGAAGATGAGGGCATCCTTCATCTTGGCAGGGGTAAGTAGGACTTTCATTTACTTTATACTGGCTTATGTTTTATTTATTTATTTCAAATAGTTTTTATTCTTTTTCCACGTAGTTCAGATCAGACATGGGAGCTCCAACAATACTACTGAGTGAACATTCTTATACATTGAGTAGTAATAATATCAATGGAATACTGTAGAATAATCATACTCTTAGCTATGTACTTATATTCTTGTTATGCTTAACTTGCAGATGATTAGACATTAAATTCACTTTAATATGGTTACAGTTATCTATCAGGGTGATTTATATTCTATATTGCGGGGTAATAAGAACAAAGAAGAAGAACACAGAGAGAAAGAGGAGAGAGGACAACCAAGAAGGATGGAGGGGGGGGGAGAGAGGAGGTGGAGCGAAAGAAGGGGTGGGTGACAGGATACCTCCTCCTCCCCACGACCGTTTCGATTTTCTGTTCGACTGTTTTGTATTACATTTTGTATTACATTTAGTGCCCCAGCCAAGGATCCCAGGTTTTATAAAATTTGTCTGTAGAATGTTTTAGGAACGCTGACATTTTTTAAATCCGGTTATTCTTTTTTCTACAATTCGCCTCGCCTAGAGGGGGGGGGGGCAATCTTCTTCTAAAGATCTGTTACATCTTTAATAATAGTTTGGATAGTGGTCCAATACTTCTGCATCGCTGGACATAACCACCAAATGTGGCCCGTGTCAACCTCTTTGTCCACATCCACTCCAGCACAGGTCTGATGTTGCCGGGTAGATCTGCTTCAGACGACTTGGTGTGAGATACCAGTGATATAGAATTTTGTAAATATTTTCTTTGATAGTTGTACAAATAGAGGTCTTTGTGGCAAACTCCCAAATATCTTCCCTGTCATCTCTATCAATTTCCAGATTTAGATTGGCCTCCCATTTGAGCATATAATTATGATCAGGGGTGTCCCCCGCAGCCTCCATACCAGCATATATTTTTGTGATCAGGCATTTTTGGTAAGTACGTCTTCTACATAATACTTCAAAATTTGAGAGAGGGGGTTTGTAACAGGGGACTTATCCCTGTTCAGTAATGTGCCTTTAATCTAGCAGTGTGGTGGTTAACTTCTGGTAGTTAATTACTAAACACCACCTGCCTGATTGAGATGGCTTACAAAAGCCTGTCTGTTCAAACAGGAAGTGAGAACTCTTTAGCTGACACCTGAGCTGAACTTGGAGACACACTTGTTTTGAGCTCTGCCAAAAGTTAGCAGAGCTGCTTTCAAGACACAAGGCCCAAATAAGACTTCTAAACCTGGATGCTGATTTTCTGTGCACGCTCCGTGCGGTTCCAGGAGAGCAGAGAAGCTTACTCTACAGCTGATAAACAGATAATACTTTCATTATTAAGAGACTGCTTATATCTGCTTATTTTCCTGCTATGTTTGGGGTTGGGGAGAAATGCTTGACTAGGGAGATGTGAATTGGCTGCATAGTGTTTTCACTAGAATTACTCCCAAGTGAATGGAAGCTTTGTTCCCCCCCCTGTGTTTGGATAATTTTCCTGATGAAAAGGAACAGGCACAATAAAGCCTATTATAATTTCACATTATAAAGCCTCCTAATTGTGTACCTCTGGGAACGTCCGTCCACATATGGTGTTAGAAGTGGGATAAGAGGTGTCCTTGTAATTAAAAAGGACCGGAGTTTTTATGTGAAATTTTTTGTTATGCTTTTTTGCCTACACACAAGTCTGAACAACTTGGAAAAAAAAAACCCTCATGCAGCAGAGATCAGATTTAAAGGGACACACACCACTGAAACTTACACTGCACTGAAACTTACAAAACCACAGATGGACTCTTTTCCCCAATCCCAAGAGACTGCTGAAGCAGGTAAACCTTTAATTACCTATCACAAAGTGTAATACGGTCATTGAAATAGGGATTTTGCCTTCTAGCCATAGTCAGGGTTCAAGAAGTGAGTCAGCCCTTAAAAAGGGATAGGTTTTTCTTGTTTTCAAAAGTTTTGATGAAGCAGTGAAAACAGATGGTGACCCATGAGTGGTACTGATTTTGCAAATAAAGGTTGCCACACCGCATAGGGCTACCAGCTGTGAATGGAGTATACTGTATGCAGAAAAGTGTGAAAATTGATACAAAGACTGTGCTGAAGCAGGGGTATTTTTAGCAAACAAATGCTGAGTGTAAAATTGCCCTATAAAGAAAAAGTTTTTTCAAAGCCAATTGCTGAGTGTTGAGTCCACTGCAAAGAATGGTTTTTTTTCTGCAAGTAAAAAAGTATGCCTATTATCTTGGGAGCAAAACAGACACCCAAAGTGTGAAGTGTGAATGCCATAATACCCAAAGATGAGACTGAAAATTACTGAACTCAGGCAGAAAACCAAATTCTGTTGCTGAAGCGGAGGGATTCACCTAGCAAATAAATGGTGTATAGCAAATAGACTTTTTTACCTAGCAACTGCACAATCTGGAATACCTGATAAGAGAAAATGCATGCACAGTACTGCTGATATTGAAAAAAAAAAAATTACCCAAGAAAGAAAAATCTACAGAGATGCCTGTGAGAGCAACGACCTCTACAAGCAAAATATGCCCATCTGTAGGACTATCACAATTGGGGGTTCTAGCAAATACAGTGGCAACAGCTGCAATAGCGCCTCCTGAGGCCAGGAAGAAAATGACACCTGATAGCCTAAAAATGGAGGACAAGATGCAGCGTTCCTGTAATGAACCCTACCCCACTGAAGAGTGGCCCTTCCAGTCCAATAAAGAGGAAGACATCTCTTACGGGGAACCCGAACCGAGTCACACCCATAAAACACCCCAAGAATGGTGGGGGTGCCTGAACTCGGCACGAACAGAAAAGACCGCTCCCTTTGATGACGAATATGATCAGCAGGAGACAGAGCAGGAGCAGTGGATCACCGAATATTTCCGTCAGCTATTACAGTTGCAAGAAAAGCCAGGTGGATCCAGTGACGCTGCTAAAACTTCAAATGAAGATGGAGACCCCAGTATCCCTGAAGGGACGGTGTCATCCAAATCAAAAAGGAAGAAAAAGAAAAGCGGTTCTTCACTTACCGTGGAAGTAACAGACACGTCCGCAGATCCTGTGGAGAAAAAGGGGGACCGAGATGCCCTGCAGGCTAGAGAAAATGGAGAATTCGTCCCGCGTATAACTGAATATCCAGAGGGCCCAAGGCAGAAGTCGTGTACCCCAAAGAAGTGTCTGTCCGGTGCCAACAGTGAGGAACCCTCAACCAGTCATCCCAGGGAAGCGGAGCCGGAACCAGTGAATGACGATCCCTTGACCAGCCCTGAAGACGCCCTGAAAATTGCCAGGCGTGACTGTGATTTACTCCGTGAACAATTAAATCAAAAGAAAGATGGTTACGCGGAGCTACTGAAAAATAACGTGAGGCTACAAAAAGATGTGCTCACAATTTACTCTTTAGCCAGGACAGAATTGGATGATCTCAAGACTGAGCTAGATACTGCAAAGGCTACTATTTCCGCCATGGATGAAAAGCAGAGCCAATCTGATCAGCAGTGTCCGGATAGAAGTGGACGTATCTGTTACACCGATGCTCGCCACAAACCGGGACCGGACCGCGGGGCTGAGGTGGGGTTATATAATCACCGACCTTAGTCCACGCAGACTGATCCGGAGTGCGCAGTTCGTAGTCGTACATCGTCGTTAATGAAGCAGGAGTTCGGCAACAGGAAGTCAGGACTTCCCCGCTTCAGCTTAGGAGCGTGAGCGCGGGGGTGGCTTCTGCGCAAGGAGCGGCCTCGGCCCATGACGCCGATCTCAGCAGGAGGAGACAGCAGGCTGGCCGAAGTTCACTGCAGGGCAGCGTCGGGAAGAACCAACGCTTCAGCGCAGAAGTCCAAGGCAGGCCACTGCAAGAGGATAGCAGCAGGCCGCAGGAAAGGAAGGGTAGCCACTGCTAGGAGGGAATGCAGCAGGTACCAGTGCTGGCAACAACGCTTCAGCACAGACGTTCAGGACAGGCCACTGCAGGGGGATAGCAGCAGGCCGCAGGAATAGAAAGGGTAGCCACTGCTAGGAGGGAATGCAGCAGGTACCAGTGCTGGCAACAATGCTTCAGCACAGACGTCCAGGGGAGGCCACTGCAAGGAGATAGCAGCAGGCCACAGGAAAGGAAGGGTAGCCACTGCTAGGAGGGAATGCAGCAGGTACCAGTGCTGGCAACAATGCTTCAGCACGGACGTCCAGGAACAGGCCTCTGGATACTCAGGAACTTGGAAGGTAAGAACATATGGGTACCCATATGGTTTAATTTAATTTAATTTGTCTAATTAATTAATATAAATATATCTTCACTCAGAGTTATATATTTAGTTGAGTGCAAACCTACGGGATCGCTTTCTGTTGGTCATCTCTGACCATATCCTATTTACGAACAGGAACCATCACAGATTTGGGGGACATGGAATTGTTCCTACACCTCCTTAGGCGAGAGGTGGTGTTGAAAGCCCATAGTTTGTTGGGATTCCTTACAGTACCCCCACCACTGGGTGAGAAGCCTGGGTGGACAGGACCATTCATAGGTCTGGGAGACATTGAGTTGTTCCTGAAGTGTCTCCGGCGAGAATTAGGTCCACAATCCAGGTGTACATTGGCGAGTGCCATAAAAGACAGCGGTGGCACTGCAGTTCTTGGTACATGGACAATGGGACCTGAGGGCTCCGGAATGGGAACATCAGAAGGACAGTAGCCAGGTGTCCAGTGCATAGTAATAGTCCAAGAGTACGGGACACAGGACACAGATTGTCGGACAAAATTGGCAGAGGGATCTTCAGAGAAGGCAATGTCTTTAGAGAAATCTGCACGGAGGAAGTTGAGAAAGTCTTTAGCTTCCAAGGAAATCCGGGTGATGGTTAGCGAGGGAATGGGGCGGGAGGGTTCACTACACACTATAGCAGCGGTACTTTTGATACAAAACAGGGTTGCTATCCTAGGCAATTTGCAAGAGTCTGTAGCAGTGTGTACACTGGCGACACACTTTATTCGAGCTCGGCTAGTCCCACGAATTCGGGTATACCCGGGTGTATTGAGGTTTGTGACTGTTTTCTGCCCGAGTGCATTGAGGTATTTTCCAAGCAGGGATTGAAGCATTTTATTCCCGCTGGCTGCAAAACTGCACAGTATATATATATATATATAATGCATTACAATTCATGAATTTATGCCATCTGGTAGACACGCGAAGCATTGCAGCCTATTAAATCCTAATCATTATCATTTAACAGATCAGCCGCCCGTCAGCCAGGCATGAACCCAGGCTGGGAAGGCAAACGCAACGGGGCTTGTCAGAGGTGAGGAGCGGCGCATTCCAGGTATCTGCCAGGTACATACTGGGTATTTGCTCGAATAAAGTGTGTCGGTGCAGTATGCAACCTGTGGTCATGGTACTGGCAGTTGAAGAAGGATCCGCTTCCTTTGGTTTGTGATCTTTAGAGAGAATCAACTCCGAAATTGTGGCCTTGGTGAAGTACATAATAAGCATGTCTATACCCATAATGGACCCATAGAGAATAGGGACGGACGTTTCAGGTAAAGCGACGAGGTCCAATAAGGGTATCCTCGTCTTAGAGAAAGGCCAAATGCCATCCAGAAAGGGCACTTTGGGCACCGCACAGAGACCTGCGTGTAAGGAGTCTGTTTGAAAGGTGAGAAAACAGATCTTATCCAAAAAAAAAGGCAGGCGGTTAAATGGTGCATCAGCCTTAGGGAAAAAAGTCTTGGGGTTAAAGCTGGGTACCTCCAACACAGAGAAAGAAGACAGAGAACTAGAGCGTGGCTTCGGAGTGGAGGTCCTAGGTACCCAGGTTTCACATGATACTTTGGGAGAAGCAATGCAAATTGTTACTGTTTTAAACATAGGGTTTTTAACATCGGTAGCTCCAGGCACCTTCTTGAGAGGTAACCCTAGTTTTGGGACAGGACAGTCAATAGCAAGTACCCCAAGTATTGTGGAAGACACAGAGAAATATAAGTCCATCTTAAAGACAGGATCTTTTGAAAAAAGGGAAAGTTCCAAATGCGATACCCCTGAGTTCGTGGTAGTAGACATACAGTCAGTAGTGGATACCCCGAATACTGTGGGTGAATCAGCGTGAAACAGTATTATTACAGGAGTGGGCATCCCAGACTTAAAGTCATTTTTAATGATCCCGGAGGCTGTGGCATGATCCGTGAGAGAAACTGAGGTAGACTTTCCAATAGAAACAAGGGACATCTTGCTTGTAATGAAAACAGAAAACATTGCGCTTGTTTCAGAATTGGGTCCCAGAGAATCCCTAGTGAGGGCATCAGACTCCATGGGAAACTTAGTGACAGGGTTTTCGGAACCAATTAAAGAAATTGCAGGTATCACAGAGTTAATAGGAGAAATACCTTGCAAAACAGAAATTTTAGTAAAGGTGATAGGCATCACAGAAAGGACAGACAGAAGTAAGCTAGGCAAGATTGCTTCTACAACAGAAGTTTTTGCAGCGGCAGAGCTTAACTCAGCGGCTGCTTGAGAACCTTTAACTACAGTGAGAAGGGACTGCAGGTTTACAAAATCAGGGATAAAGGGAGTTTACATTTGAAAACTTGATCCTTCAAAAAAGGGAACCCTGACTGTAATTGTTCAAAGGGAGCAACAGCAGATACGCTGATCTCAGAAGGGGTCACTTGGAAAGGGACATAATAATATGTACTGTTCACTTTAAACCCTAGGATTTGAGAAAAGGGAACCACAGACAGTGCAAGTGGGGCAACCACGACTGTGCTGGTCTCTGAAGTGGGTATTTGGGAAAGAGTGTCTGGGACATCAGAAACGACAAAAGATTCCACGAAAAGGGGTCTATGCTCAGAAGCAGGGGTTTCAGCTTTCTGAGTGACAGACGGGGTCAGTGAAATACCTAGGAGTAGGGATTCTGTGAACAGACTTAGAGAAACAAACGGCTCCAAAATACTCTTAACTGGAGCCAATATTATTGCCGAAAGTTCAGGGGGGGTAGCCCCGAGAATTTTAGCCGAGTCAGAGGACATAAGGGGTTTATCCTCTGAAGCTAAGGAGGTGTCCTTGACTGACGAACTATAGGAATTTACCAAGGGAGGTTCATAAGGCTGACCTGCAGGGGTTAAATTACTCTGTACCTGAGAATCAGAGAAATAGAAGCTAGTCTCCGAAAGTGGGGTCATAGGGGGTTCTGCTTCTTGCCCTAGGGACCTAACATTAGACTGCGGAATACTAGGGTTAGCAGTAGGAACCTCACAGAGCAGACTAGCAGGGGTTAAAACAGAAAAAACCTCGGAAACAGAGCTTAGAATCTTTGGTTTAGAAAAAGAGGGCAAACAGGATTCATTCTCTGGTGCTAGGGAAGACACACTGACCTGGGGAATGCAGGGATTTACAATGGGGGACTCATAGGCCTGACTAGCAGGGGTTAAGACCGGAATAACCTTGGGGACAGAACCCAGGGAGGTTAACTCAGGATTGGGGAGCGTGGCAGCTTCTTCCTTAGTGGGCAACGACAGAGAGATGGTTTGACCATTCTTAGGAGAGGGAGGTACCCCTACAGGTTTAGCAACAGGACTGGCAGCATAGAGAATCTGCCAAGCAGCAGCGTAGCTGGCAAGGAGGGGATCCTGTTCTATTATGTGAATGTCTAATGTTGAGGAAAGTATCTTGAGACTGAGCCAACATGAGGAGGGCGCCCTGTTCTACTAGGTGAATGTCCAGTGATAAGGCCAGGGCGTAGAGTGCCTCTGGGGCGTCGGCCAGTTCCATAGGGTACACGTTATCCCAGGTTATAGGGGAATCAGGAGAGCGAATACAATCGGCCAGAGACTGTTTTAAGTTCTGGATGCAGTAAGCCTTAATAAAGAGATCACAACGGCATTGTCTTTGCAAAGGGGTTAAACCTTCATAGGTAAACAGTTCATCAATCAGGGGTAGTACATCACACAAATACTGGCCTTCAGAGTGGGACTGGTACGCAGGCCGGGACATAACTTCAGTTGGTAAATTGCCATCCCCCGCCACGGCGCGGTCCGGTTTTAAAGGGCCGAGCATACTGTTACGCCGATGCTCACCACAAACCGGGACCGGACCGCGGGGCTGAGGTGGGGTTATATAATCACCGACCTTAGTCCACGCAGACTGATCCGGAGTGCGCAGTTCGTAGTCGTACATCGCAGGGTCAGGATTGGAGAAGGCAGCATCGTCGTTAATGAAGCAGGAGTTCGGCAACAGGAAGTCAGGAGTTCCCCGCTTCAGCTTAGGAGCGTGAGCGCGGGGGTGGCTTCTGCGCAAGGAGCGGCCTCGGCCCATGACGCCGATCTCAGCAGGAGGAGACAGCAGGCTGGCCGAAGTTCACCGCAGGGCAGCGTCGGGAAGAACGAACGCTTCAGCGCAGAAGTCCAAGGCAGGCCACTGCAAGAGGATAGAAGCAGGCCGCAGGAAAGGAAGGGTAGCCACTGCTAGGAGAGAATGCAGCAGGTACCAGTGCTGGCAACAACGCTTCAGCACAGACGTTCAGGACAGGCCACTGCAGTGGGATAGCAGCAGGCCGCAGGAACAGAAAGGGTAGCCACTGCTAGGAGGGAATGCAGCAGGTACCAGTGCTGGCAACAACGCTTCAGCACAGACGTCCAGGGGAGGCCACTGCAAGGAGATAGCAGCAGGCCACAGGAAAGGAAGGGTAGCCACTGCTAGGAGGGAATGCAACAGGTACCAGTGCTGGCAACAACGCTTCAGCACGGACGTCCAGAAACAGGCCTCTGGATACTCAGGAACTTGGAAGGTAAGAACACTAGGAGAGAGGCCTGGGTTGGTTTGTGGCAGAGACAGTAACATAGAGGTAGGAATGGTTATGCTCGGCACTGGTTCAGTGCCGATGCCTAGAATATAAAGGGCGGAGATCCAATCACAGGAGGAAGGTGTGTGAGTATTCCTCCAATGAAGTAGCACAGGACAGAAGCTGCAATGAGAGGCAGCACATGTGCCTTAGATTGCCAGGGGAAGCTTGCAACTGCATGATTCTGCAAGGCGATAGTCAAAGCCAGTAGTCGATTCCTTACAGTATCTCAGAAAGAGGTTCAGACACTCCGCAGAGCACTTGATGCCTCACATCATGAGACCAACAGCTGCTGCCCAGACCTGGAAGTTTCCAGAAAGGAACAACACAGTCTCACTGAGGAGCTGGACATTTCAAGGAAAACTATCCTACATCTTAACTTAGATCTCAAAGTCTCTCAGAAGGAGCTTCAGAACTTAAACCTGGAGATGGAAGTCTCACGCCAGGAGACAGCCTGCCTCCAAGCAGATGTGCAAAAATGGAAGATGGACTGCAAGGAAACCCTGAATAGTACAGAGACTGAAAAAAGAGAAAATTTAAGATTAAAAAAAGAAAATTCTGAGTTGACAGAATACGTCAAGGGAAAGAATGATGAGCTGCAGGCTCTTAAAGAAATAAATAAACTTTTGAAAGAGGAAATGTTTGAAGCAGAGCACCGACTGCAGAACCAACTGCAAGGTCTGCGTACACACCTCCAGTATGCTGAGGAGAAGCAGCAAACGCTGCAGGAAGAAAAGCTGCAGGCTGCTAAAGAGGTACAAGCGCTGCAGGAACGTCTGAATACCCAGTACGTCCCCACAGAGCAGTATGAGGAGCTAAAGGCCTTGCTGCATGTCTTCAGAGCATCATTGGAGGTGGAGCTTCGATACCAGGTGACTCTGTATGAGAGGGAGCATGAGAAGGCTCAGAAACTGGAGGAAGAGCTGGAGAGACAGAGAGACTGTTCCATTCCCTTGAGTCAGTACACCAAGGAGAAAACAGACGCAGCGGCAACCTTGACGACAAAAATTACAGAGCTCCAGAATATGAAGGAGACTCTGATACAGATTCCTCCAATATGGAAAAAGGTATTGGCACTGCCCAAGCACCAGTATCCCACAGTAACTAATGCCGTGAGGACAAGGGTACAGTGAGAGTTGGGGACTCCACGCAACTTCAAAACAAAAATACAAAGTTTGAGCCACCAAAGAAAGCACTAGCCAAACCTACAGCTGCCCAACAGGCAACAAACAGAGGTAGGAGTGCAGAATCAAAGCCAGAAGAATCCTTAGCTAAAGAAGCTGAACTGGTGACTCCGTGGTGTGGAGAAGCTGCAGAAAGACCGTTTCAAGAGCAGAAAACTCCAAGGGCTAGTCCTAACTGCTCTACAACTGTTGCCATACACTTTGTCTACAAAAAGAGGAGTGCCCGACGCAACAGAAATCTCAAGACCGCGCAAGCAATAAGAAGACTTTACGTGGAAAAAGTCCTCCTCGAGCGACTGAGGAGTGCTGATCTCAAGCACCTTCGGGAGGAGACAAAAATAAACTGGAGAAAGGGCTCCAATCCCAGCGGGACAGAAGGTTCTCTTCCTCCATCCACTCTCATTCAAGTCACAGAAAGATCTCGAATGAGAGTGGAAGGATGGGCTTTGGCCGTGGTAAGCCCGAGCTTCCCAACAAACAGGGGAGGTATGTAACAGGGGACTTATCCTTGTTCAGTAATGTGCCTTTAATTTAGCAATGTGGTGGTTAACTTCTGGTAGTTAATTACTAAACACCACCTACCTGATTGAGATGGCTTACAAAAGCCTGTCTGTTCAAACAGGAAGTGAGAACTCTTTAGCTGACACCTGAGCTAAACTTGGAGACACACTTGTTTTGAGCTCTGCCAAAAGTTAGCAGAGCTGCTTTCAAGACACAAGGCCCAAATAAGACTTCTAAACCTGGATGCTGATTTTCTGTGCACGCTCCGTGCGGTTCCAGGAGAGCAGAGAAGCTTACTCTACAGATGATAAACAGATAAGACTTTCATTATTAAGAGACTACTTATATCTGCTTATTTTCCTGCTATGTTTGGGGTTGGGGAGAAATGCTTGACTAGGGAGATGTGAATTGGTTGCATAGTGTTTTCACTAGAATTACTCCCAAGTGAATGGAAGCTTTGTTCCCCCCCCTGTGTTTGTATAATTTTCCTGATGAAAAGGAACAGGCACAATAAAGCCTATTATAATTTCACATTATAAAGCCTCCTAATTGTGTACCTCTGTGAACGTCCGTCCACAGGGTTATTTTAATTTTGTGAATTTTTTTTGCAGATAATGCCGAATCTGTAAATATTTAAACATAGGGTTTGTAGCACAGGGTTTGTAGCTTCTGAAAACTAAGGACTTTACCGTTATGTAATAAGTTGGCAATTGTCCTAATATTTTTAGCTTTGAATTGATCAAATTGTTTGGTATCACATCCTGGGGGAAAATTTGGATTGTTAAAAAGTGGTTGATACACTGGCGACACACTTTATTCGAGCTTGGCTAGTCCCACGAATTCGGGTATACCCGGGTGTATTGAGGTTTGTGACTGTTTTCTGCCCGAGTGCATTGAGTTATTTTCCAAGCAGGGATTGAAGCATTTTATTCCCGCTGGCTGCAATACTGCACAGTATATATATATATACTGCATTACAATTCATGAATTTATGCCATCTGGTAGACACGCGAAGCATTGCAGCCTATTAAATCCTAATCATTATCATTTAACAGATCAGCCGCCCATCAGCCAGGCATGAACCCAGGCTGGGAAGGCAAATGCAACGGGGCTTGTCAGAGGTGAGGAGTGGCGCATTCCAGGTATCTGCCAGGTACATACCGGGTATTTGCTCGAATAAAGTGTGTCGGTGCAGTACAAGTTTAAATTTGCTCTTAGACTTGTTCCATACCTCCCATGTACATCTCATCAGTCCCAGCTCAAACTGTTTCACCTGTAGCTCCTTTTTTTCCAGGGCCTATAAGGACATCGGCAGTAAAGATGTTCTGGCGTACTGAGATTTAATGTATAGGTGAGAGAGTCCAATGGGAGAACGGCAGTGTGGAGGTTTGTGCAGAAGTGAGGCTGCGATAGGAGGTAGGGTAAGCAAATTCAGGTGAGCTCCCTGGGGAGCTTGAGAGGGCAGTCCGTGCGTCCGTGCGCGTGTGATTGTGTGTGTCTGCTGTCTTTGAGGTG
This sequence comes from Ascaphus truei, assembly GCF_040206685.1. Taxonomy (NCBI): domain Eukaryota; kingdom Metazoa; phylum Chordata; class Amphibia; order Anura; family Ascaphidae; genus Ascaphus; species Ascaphus truei. The sequence goes on from NC_134497.1 coordinate 52,366,136, forward strand.
GTATGCCTTTAAGAGGCAGGAGTGGGTGCGCGCGCCAGAGCATTGACAGGCGCTGGAGGAACAGGCGGGGCCTGCAGTGGCAGGAGTGGGGAGAGCTGGAACCGGTGAGCGGGGAGCGCGCAGAGGACGGCGTGGCTCACCGAGCCTTACACCTTAATCCTGCTGAGAGAGCCTAAAACCAATTGTAACCTTTATCTGTAAATGTCTTACTCAAAGCTTTGGATTGTACAAGGAAGTCTAATGTGGTGAAATTGACCCAAAGGTATTGTCACGAGAGACTCCTGTGGCGGGTAGGATCTCGGTGGCCGGAACAGCAGGAAGCGTTGTAGGGGTCACAAGCAAGGGTCCGAGGCAGGCGGCAGGTAGCGCAGTCAGGAAACAAGCAGAGGTCCGAGGCAGGTGGCAGGTAGCGAAGTCAGGTAACAAGCAGAGGTCCGAGGAAGGCGGCAGGTAGCGAAGTCAGGTAACAAGCAGAGGTCAGCAACGAGGAGACTGGAACAGGACAGGGGAGCAAGGACAGGTCTGGGGGCAGAGACTGAGAACAGGAATAAACAGGGACAAGCCAGATACCAGCAAGGGCTTTTACTGTGAACAGACTTCTATGGTACAGGTACAGAAAACAGATCAGGATATCAGAAGCATGTACATTAGGAATCTGACTTCAAGCAAAGGCAAAACCAACAGACAGGAAGCAAGCTATAAGGACAGAGACAGGAACAACAAGAAGACAGACAGACAGAGGAACCCAGAGCCAACAAAAGGCAGCAGCACACCCAGTGGACAAGGAAGCTATGGCTAGGCAGGAGGTCTAGGCGATCCTGACATTACTCCCCCCTCTCAAGAGCGTTCTCCGGACGATCCTCCAGGCTCTTCCCGGAGGCCTTGATGAAAAGTGGACTCAAGGTGACCCACCTATGGTGGTTTGTCAGCGGGCAGAGAGTATTCCACAGGTACAGACTGAAAAAGTCCATTAGAAAGCCGACAGAGGAATTCAATTCTCTCTCGGAACAGTTGAATGTCAGGATGCATCAACCCAAATGCCAGAGAATCTGTGAGCAGTAAGCTTGACATTGCAGAGTAGGTCACAGGCTCAGCAGAGGACGCATCAGATATTCGTAGATAAACGGAAGAACGTGCGCTTGTCTTCACAGCAGGAGCAGAGGAGCCAGTAGATCCTCCTGACAACCCTCCAGGTTTAGCAAGGTGTCCCTGATGGAAGGCCGACTCACGATGGCCTTCGGACAACACTCCATGTTTTGCAGGAACATAGGGATCAGCAACAACTCCAGACAACCCTCCAGGCTCTTCAGGGAAATCTTGATGGAAGGCCAACTTAATGTGTACGTCAAGTGCTGATGGGAAATCTGTGAGAGGTGCATTTATCCTCATCGCAAGAGCGTTGGCATCAGCATCAAGAATATTAGGCATAGCAAGGAACTTCACCAGATCCGTCTAACGTCATAGCAGGGGCATCGGGAACAGATACATCAGGCTCTTCACATGGGGCAGAGGGGACATATTCACTTTCCGTGGTCTCTTTTTGTGACCAATATATCTCTTTTAGTTTTGGAATCTGGAACTTCCCAATGGATACGTTCAACTCCATTGCAGAGGCATGGACATCAGGAATGTGGGCATCAATGACGGATGCAGACTTTTCACATGTGTAAGTGGGAACATAGAATTCACGCTCCATGGTCTCCTTTTGTGACTGCCGTTTCGTGGTATCACCTAAAGTCTCATTAAGACCAGCTATTTGATTTTTCAGCTCTTGAAGCTGTCCTTCTGCACTTCTTTTCCCACTCAATGCAGTTGTCAGTTCGGCTTCTTTGGAGTTGAGTCAAGACTCCATATCTCCCAGCTGACTCAGAGTAAAGCTTAAATATGTTTCATCTTCTTCATTTCTGATCTGCAGCTGCCGGTACTCCTCCCGGGCATTGTCCAGCTCCAGCTGCAGCCGGACCTTATCACGGGCTGTGTGGTCCAATAATTTGCAGGCATCGGCCATTTTGACCTCATAGCGCTGTGTCAGGCCAGCCACTTGACAGACGGAAACCTTCTCTCTCTCCTCCTTTTTGGCAAGCTGTGTCTTGAGCTCAGCGATCTGCACCTGCAGCGCTGTGAGCTGCTGAGATGTGTGTTCAGCTGCTAGCTTTAGCTCTTCCTCCAGCGAGGCTCTGGTTATGCTCAGTGTGGCCTTCAGCTCCTCATGCTGTTCTTTGGGGACACACTGGGTACTCAAATTATCTTGCAGTATTCTTATTTTGTAGGCAGTCTGGAAACTTTCTTCCTGTAGAACTCGCTGCTTTTCTTCAGCATTCACCCATTTCTCCTTGGTGTCCTGCAGATGTGTACGCAGTTCTCGCAGCTGATTCTGCAGCATATTTTCTGCTTGTGTGCGCCGCTCCAGGGAGACACGTTCTTTTTGCAGCACTCTCTCTGCATTCTGCAGTGCTGTCTGCACGTCTAACTTTTCCTGGGCCAACTGTTTCTTCTCCTCTCCTAATTCATGGAGTTTCTTATCTCCTTCACTGACTTGGACATAGAGATTCTTGCACTCTTGGGTTACAGTTTCAAAACTGATATTTAACCCTTCGAAGATTTCTCTCATTGAACGTATCTCTGTTGTCAAGTAGCATCTCTCCTCCCGATCGACTTCCATCTCTTTTTTGAAGTAGCAAATATCCTCATGGGAGACTTTAAGCTCTATATTAAGCCTGTCAATTTCCTTCATAGAGGTCTCCAGGAATTCGTTACTTTTAGAAGCGTGGCGCCGATTCTCAGCAGCATCAGCATATGCCTTCTCCAGCTCACCTGACATGACATCCAGGTCACTCTCCAACTGGTGCTTTTCTTTTTCCTGGAGAACACACTTAGCAATTGCTGAGGATAGACCGCTCTGTAGTGCAGCCTTAGCTTCTTGCGCTTTATCTAAACGTCCATGAAGACAATCAATCTCTTTTCGTGCAGCTTGAAGCGTCTGAGTAGGAGCATCTTTCTTCTCTTCCACTATTCTTGGGATATGTCTGTGAGTTGCCTTAAGCTGCAGCATATCTCTTTCATCAAATGCAGACTGAGGTTAAATTTTCATTCTTAATTCCTTATGCAACTTCCACAGTAATGCCTCCCTTCTTTTTCTTCTTCTTCCTTGCTTTGAGAAGTTCTGAAGAATCAGTGGTACTGTGTTCACATTTACTGCTCAAGACTGTTGAAGTGGGAGCCATAATTAAACCACACTTCCCAAGAAACCAGTAAAGAGGAAATGTGTTTTTAAAACAGAAGCATTAGAATGAACAACAGGAATATTAGACACAGAGAGACACAAGATAGGAGAGCTGACCCTTTGAGACTTTAACATCAGTCACAGAGATTATAAATGCAAGGAAAAAATATAGACAGAGAAACCTGCAGTTATATCTGAATCTTTAGGCATCAGGCGTAGGGATATCATACAGACAGAGAGAACCTGCAGTTACATCTGAATCTTTAGGCATCAGGCATAGGGATATCATATAGACAAAGAAAACCTGCAGTTACATCTAAATCTTTAGGCATCAGGCATAGGGATATCATACAGACAGAGAAAACCTGCAGTTACATCTAAATCTTTTGGCATCAGGCGTAGGGATATCATATAGACAAAGAAAACCTGCAGTTACATCTAAATCTTTAGGCATCAGGCGTAGGGATATCATACAGACAGGGAAAACCTGCAGTTACATCTAAATCTTTAGGCATCAGGCGTAGGGATATCATACAGACAGAGAAAACCTGCAGTTACATCTAAATCTTTAGGCATCAGGCGTAGGGATATCATATAGACAAAGAAAACCTGTAGTTAAATCTGAAACTTTAGATATCAGGCATAGAAATATCATAGACAGCAGGAAACTAAGACAGAGAAAACTTGTAGTTAGATCTGAAACTTTTGACATCGGACATAGGAATATCAGACAGAGAACCCTGCAGTCAAATCATGCTGTTCTTTGGGGACACACTGGGTACTCAAATAATCTTGCAGTATCCTTATTTTGTAGGCAGTCTGGAAACTTTCTTCCTGTAGAACTCGCTGCTTTTCTTCAGCATTCACCCATTTCTCCTTGGTGTCCTGCAGATGTGTACGCAGTTCTCGCAGCTGATTCTGCAGCATATTTTCTGCTTGTGTGCTCCGCTCCAGGGAGACACGTTCTTCTTGCAGCACTCTCTCTGCGTTCTGCAGTGCTGTCTGCACGTCAAACTTTTCCTGGGCCAACTGTTTCTTCTCCTCTCCTAATTCATGGAGTTTCTTATCTCCTTCACTGACTTGGACATAGAGATTCTTGCACTCTTGGGTTACAGTTTCAAAACTGATATTTAACCCTTCGAAGATTTCTCTCATTGAACGTATCTCTGTTGTCAAGTAGCATCTCTCCTCCCGATCGACTTCCATCTCTTTTTTGAAGTAGCAAATATCCTCATGGGAGACTTTAAGCTCTATATTAAGCCTGTCAATTTCCTTCATAGAGGTTTCCAGGAATTCGTTACTTTTAGAAGCGTGGCGCCGATTCTCAGCAGCATCAGCATATGCCTTCTCCAGCTCACCTGACATGACATCCAGGTCACTCTCCAACTGGTGCTTTTCTTTTTCCTGGAGAACACACTTAGCAATTGCTGAGGATAGACCGCTCTGTAGTGCAGCCTTAGCTTCTTGCGCTTTATCTAAACGTCCATGAAGACAATCAATCTCTTTTCGTGCAGCTTGAAGCGTCTGAGTAGGAGCATCTTTCTTCTCTTCCACTATTCTTGGGATATGTCTGTGAGTTGCCTTAAGCTGCAGCATATCTCTTTCATCAAATGCAGACTCTGAGGTTAAATTTTCATTCTTAATTCCTTATGCAACTTCCACAGTAATGCCTCCCTTCTTTTTCTTCTTCTTCCTTGCTTTGAGAAGTTCTGAAGAATCCGTGGTACTGTGTTCACATTTACTGCTCAAGACTGTTGGAGTGGGAGCCATAATTAAACCACACTTCCCAAGAAACCAGTAAAGAGGAAATGTGTTTTTAAAACAGAAGCATTAGAATGAACAACAGGAATATTAGACACAGAGAGACACAAGATAGGAGAGCTGACCCTTTGAGACTTTAACATCAGTCACAGAGATTATAAATGCAAGGAAAAAACATAGACAGAGAAACCTGCAGTTATATCTGAATCTTTAGGCATCAGGCGTAGGGATATCATACAGACAGAGAGAACCTGCAGTTACATCTGAATCTTTAGGCATCAGGCATAGGGATATCATATAGACAAAGAAAACCTGCAGTTACATCTAAATCTTTAGGCATCAGGCGTAGGGATATCATACAGACAGAGAAAACCTGCAGTTACATCTAAATCTTTTGGCATCAGGCGTAGGGATATCATATAGACAAAGAAAACCTGCAGTTAAATCTGAAACTTTAGATATCAGGCATAGAAATATCATAGACAGCAGGAAACTAAGACAGAGAAAACTTGTAGTTAGATCTGAAACTTTTGACATCGGACATAGGAATATCAGACAGAGAACCCTGCAGTCAAATCTGAAACCTTTGATATCAGGCGTAGGGATATCATATGTTGCAGAGAAACAAACTTTAGGGGAACTTGCAGGTAAACCTGAAACCTTAGAACCAATCATATGAAAAACTATAGATGCAAGAAAATCAAAGCATGCAGCAACAAAATAATGGGAGCACTTTTGTCTTTTGAAATGGGGACCCTGTGAACAGCAGTGGTCCAACCAGGGAAAGCAGTAAATCAAGGTAACTGTCTTAAATAGAAATGTGAGTCTGAAAATCTGCAGTGGCCGACCCACAATGCAGAGACAATTCTTGTCCAGGTAATGAAAGTCTGAAAATGGCAAAAACAGGTACTGCAGGGAGGGTTTTTTTTTTTTTTTTTGTAAAAGGGAATTCTTCTAAGGGAGAAAGTGGCACAAAAAACCCTGCAGAAACCTTTGCAGCAACAAAACCTTCAGGATCCCAACTGGGATTTCAAAAAACAAAAAAAAGTACTTATCTTCCTCCAAACGGATGGGGTCTGCTGCAGCAGGAAGGCAGAGAATCTGTTCCAGCGAGATCCAGAAGTGGCCTTTGCTTTCTGTCACGAGAGACTCCTGTGGCGGGTAGGATCTCGGTGGCCGGAACAGCAGGAAGCGTAGTAGGGGTCACAAGCAAGGGTCCGAGGCAGGCGGCAGGTAGCGCAGTCAGGAAACAAGCAGAGGTCCGAGGCAGGCGGCAGGTAGCGGCATCAGGTAACAAGCAGAGGTCCGAGGCAGGTGGCAGGTAACGAAGTCAGGTAACAAGCAGAGGTCAGCAACGAGGAGACTGGAACAGGACAGGGGAGCAAGGACAGGTCTGGGGGCAGGGACTGAGAACAGGAATAAACAGGGACAAGCCAGATACCAGCAAGGGCTTTTACTGTGAACAGACTTCTATGGTACAGGTACAGAAAACAGATCAGGATATCAGAAGCATATACATTAGGAATCTGACTTCAAGCAAAGGCAAAACCAACAGACAGGAAGCAAGCTATAAGGACAGAGACAGGAACAACAAGAAGACAGACAGACAGAGGAACCCAGAGCCAACAGAAGGCAGCAGCACACCTAGTGGACAAGGAAGCTATAGCTAGGCAGGAGGTCTAGGCGATCCTTACAGGTATATTATTTATCTACTTCTTGTTTTGGCTACTTGTAGTGTGAATATAGTTATTAAGAGATACCGATTTGAAATGAGTATCTGTAACTATATTTTGCTCATAATCATGCGACAAAACCAGGTCTAAAAACACCATCGAGCTGGAGCTAATATCATAAGTGAATTTAAAACCCATATTATTTAAATTAAATGAACAAAGAATACTCCTTAAAGTGTCCTCCTGTCACACCATATAATAATAATATAGTCAATGAAATGACCATAGTACACCAGGCTCACCCTGAGCCCTACATGTTTCCATATAGTCAGATCTTCCCATAATCCCATTGTAACAGGGGACTTATCCCTGTCCAGAAAACTTGCCTCTAATCCAGCAGTGTGCTGATAATTGACCAGCACCTGGCTGATTGGAGGTTTGTTAGAGAAAAGGCTCCTCCTGGGACAGGATGGAGAGACTCCTGAGCTCACACGTAGGCTGAACCAGGAAGGGACAGAAGTCTTGATCGGCTGTAGGAGGACAGCCAGACAACAAGACAACAAGGGGGAGAAGACTTCTAAAAGCTGAAAGTGCCTTAGGACAAAAAGGCTGCACCAGGAGAGCAGAAGCTTTGTTTGACCCCTTAATTGCATACGTTTGATGATTTTTGTGTGTTAAAGAAGCAGCCACAATAAAAGCCTTATTTTAGTTCACCTTAAAACCAGTCTCTATTGCGTACCTCTGCACCCGTCTCTTACACCCATAAAGAGATTAGCACAGCTACGGGCGAACCTGGTGCCCATGGCCATTCCCCAGATCTGTAACTAAAAATTATTGTCAAACAAAAAATATTGTGTTTAAGTATAAAATCAATATTTGAAAGCAAAAAACTTTTTTGTAAATAAGGTATTGAGTCGTCAGAATCAAGCCACTATTTTATAGCATCAATCCCCTTCTGGTGATTAATGCAAATGTAAAGGGAGGAGACGTCGCATGATGCCCGTAAATATCTTTCCCTTTACTCTCCGAGACGGAGTGAACGTTGTGCAGCGTATCCCTAATATGGAACCTAAGTCACGAGACAAGGGGTTGGAGATAATAATCAACATATTGGGATAGGCCGGACGTCATCGACTCCACCCTGGAGATAATGGGTCTCCCTGGGGGATTAGATAAAGGTTTATGGACTTTCAGTAAATGATAAAAAATAAGGGCCCTAGGATGTTCTAAAAATAAAAAAATAAAAATTCTGATTGGTAATAACTTTTTCTACCAAAGCTTGTTGAAGATGTTTTTTGTACAGAACCTGAAACCCACAGGTGGGGACATGTGTAAGAACTGGATCAAGTGTGGAGTCCTCCAGGAGCCTCAGAGCTTCTCCTATATAGACTGTTCTATCCTGGAGGACAATGCCCCTCCCCGCCCCTTTATCAGCCTGTCTAATGACAATGTTCTCAAGATTTTTGTACATAATATAATAATATAAATATCATCTAAAAGCATACAAACAGGGGTATGAGAAAAAGTTAATGATCATGAAGCCACCACTCAGCCCGACATACGGTATCTTTACATTAACAAAAAACAAACAAAGAAAATATCTTGCACAAAGACATTTTGCTGGTGTTCTTTTGAACTTTTCAGGATGTGAATTTTACATTAGAAAAAGCAGTAGCTGTTAATGGACAATTTTGGCCTTTCTACCGCATTAGCTTTCCTGCGTCATATGACTTTTGAAGCTTCCTTGTTTTTTGGAAGACAGTATTTGTTCTGTATATTGTCTGTTGTTCAATTTGGTGTTACTAAATACTGAAAAGTATGCTTTGATGCATTGCAGTTTTAAGTTGTAATTTTCCGATTGCAGATGTTTCAGATGTTGGAAGCTTTTTCGACACTAAAGGAGAATTCCATATATTAATATTATACTCCTGAGGAAGGATAGAGTAATCCACTACTGCTAGAAGGTAGGGAATTTGCCAAAGCGAGAAATCCATAGATATATGGATAGACTGTATGCTCAAGCTTTAAATCCTACTTAAATACAAATAGCAGTCTGACAACTAGTAATAGATAATCCCAGATGAAGCTCACGACTAGAGAAAAACACGTATGATTACTTTGTCTGACCTACAGCATCCCTCCAGTGCACCTACATTTTCCTGCCTCCGATTCCGATGTTACGGAGACATCCGGGATCTAGACACGAGGCTCTGTCACTGACGAGTGACATCGGAGGCAGCTGGCTCCGACTGGAGCTACCGGCATCTTCCCACAGAAAAAAGAGAGGATCTTTCTGCCCAGACCCAGATCGGGACTCTATTCATGGAAGGCTGGACAGCACAGAGACACAGGAAGGGGAATTAGACAGTGTGACCATTCTGAGGTTACAACTTTCAGAGCCTCTGAACATTGTTTGTTTGAGTTGCATTTCACTTTCTCCAAATACATTTTGAGTATTACTCTGTTACACTATTTGTGTTTTCTTTCTTTTTTCCTATATTTTTCATATTGAGGAAAGTATACAGGTACACAGATATTTTGTGGATCAGAAGTGCTTTTCCCTGATTTTCCCTGACTGAGCCTGTTTTCTCACTTACTTTATGTAAGTGGAATATTCACCTGTTTATTATTATACGAGTATTGTTCCCCCCCTTTTTTTTGTGCGTTTTTGCACCCTGATATGTTTCTCCATTGACCACTACTAATACTGCCCGCCATCTGGGAAGAGTCCTGTGGGATCTCATTGTCAGACAGTGTAGAGGACTGGTGGCCAACTCCAATCCTCAGGGGCCACTGACAGGTCAGGTTTTAAGGATATCCCTGTTTTGGCACAGGCGGCTCAATCAGTGACTCAGTCAATGAAAAAGTAGCACACCTGAGCGATATGCTACTGGCTATGCAAAGTATATTTAAAGAATAAGGCCCTGAACATGCAGGACTGCTGAGGCTAGCTGCATTCAAGTGAGTGCTTGGAAAGTAAATGTATATGTTACATAACTATATATGCTTGCCAAAATAGATCAGTGTAATAGTTATTGTGCATCTCCATCATTTTAGTCAGGATCCAGATGTAGCAAATGCTGACTCGTTATAGTGAGATATCTTATGATATTCTGCGCTAACACTGCCATTAAATTCTATGGAAAATCCCTGATATTCTGCATTATAACACATGATATGTTGTGTTATCAGCTGGAACAATTTGGTCGTGCATATCAATTGTTGGTATATTTGTACCTAAACGTAAGCTTAAAATGTTTAAAGAATGCCTACAAAATGGATTCTGAAATTAAATGAATGAGATTTCTTGTCAGGAGGCAGCCATCTTTGATGTTACATATATTTATGACACTGGGAGTATCAGGAAGGCTGAAGTGTATTGATATTCATCACATTCTTTTAGCATGTGAAACATCAGCCTGATAGTGTAAGCAGTGAGGAATTAAGAGGTTTGTGCTGTCAATATGTTATTATTCTCTTTAATTTCCTAGCTTTTCTTGTTTGACTGGAAAAAAAAACATTTCTTAGAATTGCTGTTGTCAGTGTTTCTTAAGAAAGCATTAAACAAACTTCCGTCTTTTTTAAATGTCAGTTGAGTCTTGAAGAGATGATAATGCTACACGTCACAGCCGCAGCATTTAACACACACCGCACTCAGGCAATTTCTGTTGCAAATCATTCTAAAGACAACTGGCCTTGTGCATCATGTATCTCCCATCAAATGGAGTCACGGCTGTAAATGGTTTGATTCACAGTCACACTGTGCTGTAATGCTTATGGGCAAGCTAGTCTCATTAAGAACCACATTTTTAAACACTTGACACTTGTACACCCGTGGAGAAGTGCTAAGTGTTTTGCAAAGCATGCTGCCAATTGATGAGTCTGCTAATTAACAACGGCCAATTGAGTGCCGCCTGTATAATTTTGCCATACTTCTTTGAAATGCCACTTACGTTCATAACTTTTATTGATGGGAGATGTCTCATAGACAAAGCAAGTTGGAGCCGCCATCGAGAGACAATGTGGGTTTTTCATAAAGCTGCAATAGTGTCATTGGTGCATGTTTCAATAAAAGCTGCATAGATGCACACACTGAAAGATACTTACAGTACACTCATGCATGGATACACTTTTGCATACAAATATACACACATGCATATAATTATAGATGCAGAGCAAACTAACTCAGATGGACACATACAGTGCACACACTGACAGACAGAGCAGGATGACCCCCTTCAGTCATACACAGGCTGCTACAGGCAACCAGTCTCCATAGTCTACCCAAGATTTCAGAAGTTTCGCTGTCATTGTGCTAGATTTGGCTAATCTAGACCTTGTAGTCCCACCTTGGTCCCTGAGCCCCGTCAAGCCTATACGAGTTTATTTTCAAACTCAAGCCTCCAGTTTCTAGCCGTAGCTCCTGAGCCATGGCACAATCTGCCTCTTCACTTGCAGGTTTCAGCAAACCCATTGACTGCTGCCCCCTCCAGCTCTCCCAGTTTGCACCACTCAGTGTTAACTGGTTATTCTGTAAATGATCATTTCTGCACGTAAATGCATGTTGGATTTTTACTTTGGTTTCTTTCTCTATTTTGGCTTTATAATTTATCATTGTCATCAGTAATCCCAGAACAGGGATTTAGAATTGTGACGGGATAAAAAATGTACCCCACGTGCAATTTATCAACCGGCACACATTTTCTGAACCAATTTGTCACTATCCGATGCACGTATAACTGGAAGAGCAATGTGTCAGTGAAGGGAAATCACTACACAACTGAAAAGAAGGCATGGCACAGCAAATGACTTTACTTGTCGGCAGATGCTGTTCCAGTCCATAAGCACGATAGAGCGCCAACTCAAATTCAAGTCCGAGAGTTAACGCTTGACCGCTTGTGCCTGAGCTTGATAAATCTGCCCCCATTTGTTTAAACAGCAAACAGATGGAGACACTGCTAGAATGTATATTTGCGTGTGTTACGTCAGGCAGAGACAGAAAACTTTTTATTGGGGAATTAACTGTGCCTTTCCCCACCCTGGCACGGACTAGGCTTTTAAACAAGGGCTTATCCTGGGGGAAGTGCCAGAGAAGGTGAAGGAGATAGTGCGGGTACAGTAGCTGAGAAGGAGAGAAGCAGGTAGAGAGTGGGGTACAAATACCCCAGGTAGCGCCTGCTCGCATGCAGAGAAATACAGACTTTATACCACGAGGCTGAAATTAATATACATGCATATATATAAAAACAAAAGAAATACCGGCGCCTTATGAGTCCAATGTAGTAATTGTCCTGGAAGTCCAAAACGTGAGGAGAAACGTCCAAAGGAGCAACCCTTCAATTCCTAGACCGTCGGATGGTCAGATGCGACTTTCTCCGTGCGTTGCCTAATATGAAATGAAATAAAGAAAAATATAGTGCAACATAGCCAGCACTGGATCAATTGATCAAAAACAATGACTAACACACCTACATGACGATACAAAACAGACAAAACAAACATAAGACATACAATAGCAAGGCTGAGAATAAAAGCTAATTTAATACAAAATAAAACAATATAAAATTGGAAATATGCGAGTGACAGAGAGACCGCCAATCCGGTGGAGTAAAACTGGAGCCAAGTCTGTAGCGTTACTCTCGTCAAGCTTCCTTCCTCAGAGGAAGTGTGCGCATGCGCACGCGCACGAAACGCCTAGGGTAATTTCAGAAGCTTGTTCTGACGAACTGACGAGAGTAATGGTACAGACTTGGATTAGAAGCAGGAAGGATGTTTCCCCTCAAGGCCCACTCCCCAGTGACGTAACATCCGCCTGAGGAACGCGGGAAAGCACAGGAGCACGCCTATGAGTGCCACTGTGTAACCAGAGGAGGACTTACATCTCTCCACAGCCAATATCCACTGCCTGTTTACATCCACCATCCTGTGAGTAGGGCTCCGGTTTTACTCCACCGGATTGGCAGTCTCTCTGTCACTCGCATATTTCCATTTTTATACTCTTTTATTTTGTATTAAATTAGCTTTTATTCTCAGCCTTGCTCTTGTGTGTCAGTGAGTGAGTGTCAATCAGTGAGTGAGTGTTAGTCAGTGAGTGAGCGTCAGTGAGTATCAGTCAGTCAGTGAGTGTCAGTCAGTCAGTGAGTGTCAGTCAGTGAATGTGTGTCAGTCAGTATGTATTTATGTGAGGGCATCCCCCCCCCTCTCCTGACTCCCTCCCCCCTCTACTGACTCCCTCCCCTCTCTCCTGACTCCCTCTCCCCCCCTCTCCTGACTCGCTCCCCCCCCTTTCTCCCCCCCCTCACTCCTGACTCCCTCTTCCCCCCCTCTCCTGTCCCCCCCCCTGATGACTGGTGGTGGAGCGCTAGTGTCGGCGGCGAGTGGACAGGTGAGGCGCTGCTGAGAGAGGGGGGGGTGGTGGTGGGGCACATGCGGCTGCAGTGGTGTTGTCCTTCCCCCTCCCCCCGCATCTGTGTTGGTAGCGGGTGGGGAGGAGATGAGGCGCTGCTGAGAAAATGTGGGGGTGGTGGGGCAGAGGCGGGTGTTGGCGGCGGTGGTTCCCCCGCGTGGAGCTTTGTCGGCGGCCGCGGGTGGGGAGTTGAGGCACTGCTGAGAGACGGTGTGGTGGGGCAGAGGCGGCTCTCGTCGGTGGCTGTCCCCCCCCCCGCATGGAGCTGTGTCGGCGGCGGGTGGGGAGGAGGTGAGGCGCTGCTGAGAGGGTGGTAGGTGGTAGGTGGTGGGGCAGAGGCGGCTGTTGGCGGCGGTGGTTGCCCCCCCACACGGAGTTGCCCCCCCCCCAGAATCTGTGTCAGCAGCAGGTGGGGAGGAGGTGAGGCGCTTCTGAGAGAGGGTGGGGTGTGGGGGCTGTGGTGTGTGTGTGTGTGAGGTGAGGGTGGTGTGAGCGGAGGAGGCTGCTCATGGTGTGCGGTGATGGTCAGAGGCGCACGCAGTCACGGTGTGAGGAGAGTGTGCGTATGTGTCTCTTCTCCCTGCCTGGCTCCTCCCTGCCTGGCCCGCAGGCCAATGAGCTGTCCAGCAGACATGCACACACAAACATTATTTCAGACTTATAGATATAGATATATATACACACTTATAGACCTTATTAATAGAATCTGCAGAGGACTGAGCCCCACAAAGTGAATATTGCATGGAATCATGTTTTGTTTGTACACTGATGTTGGTATAATATGAATGATGCAATGTGTATCTATTTGTGAGCCGCATAAAATGTCATCTCTGTCTTTTCATTGAGGTTTGAGAATTCATGATCCATAGAGAAGACTGAGCTAGAGTGTGGGCTCTCTTTTAATGGTACTGGATTCCTTGGGAATTAATGCGGTAACTAGGACATTTGATCGTGGCCGATTTAAATGACCGCCGACGTTTAGCCGCCACTTACCTCTCCACAATGACATTCAGTCGCCGGCCACTTCGTCGCCATGGTAAGTCCCTAACCTTAGCCTTTACGTTAAAACCCCCTTGTTGCAGGGTACATGCAACCACACGTGGGGTTTCTGGATAAGGCTTATTTATTGAGCCTTAAAAATACAGCTTCTTTTCAGCATACAAAAATAAAACAGCTTCTTTTCAGCATACAAAAACAAAAGCTTCTTTTCAGCAGACAAAAATAAAACAGCTTCTTTTCAGCATACAAAAACAAAAGCTTCTTTTCAGCAGACAAAAACCCAGACAGTTCATCAAACATGCATTTTAAAGAAAGACCTTATAGCAGTAATCTACTTCAGCGTTTCAGTCCTATCTCTTGACCAGCCAGCCTCCATGTGTATACAGCCTGGGGTTTTTAAAACACCTTGATGAGGCAGCTGGGATCAGACTAATCAACTCAGCTGAAAGTTAACCTCCTCACAGCTGCACTACAGATAAGTCTGCCAGGCATAGGGCTGGTGACGTTTATTCACCCTGTCACATTCCTCCCCTGTTAGTGTTTGGCTGGGGCCACGCACGGCTGAAGCCCGACCATCCACCCCTTCTCTAGAGAAGGGATCAGCATTCACATTTTCTTTTCCAGGTCTGTGCTGAATCTCAAACGAGAAGGGTTGGAGGGCCCTATACCACCTGGTCGACCTAGCATTAGAGTCTTTCATAGTATTTAACCACTTCAATGGAGCATGGTCTGTTACCAACGTGAAATGGACTCCCGCCAGGTAATGCCTCAAAGCCTCAATTGCCCACTTTATTGCGAGGCACTCCTTCTCAATCCGTCAGTCTGTGGATGGTAGACCGATGTCCGAACAGACTTGACCTCTAGTAATTTTAAGACATCCTGAATTAGTTTAGCCATAAAATTTGTACCTTGGTCTGTCAACAAACCTGAGGAAGTCCAACCCGTGAAAACAGCTCCAACAATTTGTTGACTACTTGCTTCGCCTTTGCTGTTCTCAGAGGGAACACCTCAGGATATCTTGTTGCATAGTCAACTATTACGAAAATGAACCTGTGTCCTTTCGCAGAAGGTTCTATAGGTCCTACCAAGTCTACTCAAATCCTCTCAAAGGGAACTGACACCAAGGGTAGGGTAACCAAGGGGGCTGGTTTTTGTCCCTTCGGACTAGTTAGCTGGCATTCAGGACATGCCGCACATAACTTAGCAATATCACTATGCATCCTTGGCCAATAGAATCGGGACGAAATATGGTCCAAGGTTTTATCCCTACCAAGGTGACCACCCCAAGGGACAGTATGGGCTAGGGTGAATACAGATTTAACAAATGCCTTGGGAACCAATATTGGTCTGGTGACTTCCCCTGTTTGTGTCTGCCTATTCACCCTATACAGGATATCATTTGACAATTCAAAATGGGGGAATACTATCACCCCCTGTGCATTCAATATTCGTTCATCAATTTTTACCACTTTATCATATTGTCTGGCAAGGGCTGGGTCTTCCCTTTGCCTCTGGCGAAAATCAGGGAGGTATAGCCCTGGTAAATCCCCAGGACCTATATCTCCCTCTTTCTGGCCATTCCCAGCCATCACTTGTGACTCTTGGCTATTAGTATGGCCAAATTGAGTCCCAGATTTCTGCAACCAGTCCTGTTTGTCATAGCATCTTTGCCTCCGAGACTTTGCAACCCGGTGTCTACTGGGGAACAGGTCCGCCGAGAAAGGGAACAGTTTACCAGGTTTCTCCTGAGCCAGAGAAGGAGGCTCCTACTGAGAGACTGGAGCCAGTAGGTTTGAAAAGAAAGGCCAGTCACGGCTGAGCAAAATGGGGGCAAGGAGCCAAGGAGCGACTCCTACTTCGATCCTGGCCTCCTGACCTTTTACCTGTAGCAGGATTTTGCCGTCAGATACCATTTTACATCACCGTGTATACACTCTATACTTCATGGAGAGTCAAAGGAAAGCACATCAGGCGGTAACAGTTTCTGGAAGACCAGCGTTTTTCCAGAGCCTGAATCTACAAGGGCCTGGACGGTTTTACCCCCAATCTGGGCTGGAAGTAGCCAGGGCTTGCAACTTTCTCTGGGGAAGGCCGAGGCGACCGTCCTGCTCAAGGAACAATCTATCTGTGGACAGTCCACCTGACGTGACCTTGTTCTCCGCAGGCCGAACAGGGAGCGTCGCCGGAGGGTGCTGCGGATACAGCTCAGCTGGACCGGATACTGGAGAGCAGGCATCCGTTGGGTCCTGTGTGCGACATTGTCTGAAGTTCCTCTCATTTGGCGATGAGCCGCCATCAGGAAGTAGATGAGGGTCTCGGCAGTGCCCGGCGTTTGGACCTCTCCCTTGTTGGAAGGACTGCTCCTTTCGTGGCACTTGGCGGTTGCGTATGGAGGGGCCGTAGTTTCCCCGTTGGTCCGGTCTCCCTCTTTGGGCGTCCGCAAGTGCCGGTAAAGCTGGATCCATCGGGTTCAAGACACTCGCCTGGTCCTCGGCCCCAAGGAAGTTCTCAACGAGTCGGACAGCCAAAGCTAGGGTATCAGCAGCATGGCGTTTTAACCAAGAGCGTGCGGAAGGGGTTATTACTTGTAGGAATTGTTCCAACACAACTTGTTCAAGAACAGTTTCCTTAGTGTGTTGCTCAAGTTGTATCCAGCGGGTACACAAGTCCAATAACTGCTGAGCTAGGACCCGGGGTCTCATCTAAGAGGTGTACTTCAGATTCCGGAACTGCTGCCGGTAAGTCGCTTGGGTCAGACCTAAGCGATCCAGTATGGCGGCTTTTACTTGTTTGTAATCCATTGCCTGGTCTGCTGGGAGGACCTGATATGCGGCCTGGGCTTCTCCTATATGGAGTGGGGCCAAAGCGATTGCCCAGCGGTCTGCAGACTAGCCCTGGGCTTTGGCAACCCTTTCAAACGTCAGTAGAAAAGTCTCTGGATCTTCGTTCGGAGTAATTTTCCTCAGGAGGACCGGGGGTTTGTTCGCAAGTTCTGGACTGGCAGACCCCTGGAATTGGGTCAGCAGCCTGGCCATTCGCTCATCCTGTGCTGCCTGCTGCTGGGTTAGGAGCTGGGTTTGCTGCTGCAATAGTCTTTCATCTCTCTCTGCCTGTAGTTGGACCTACTCCTGCATTAACAGTCCCTGCTGTTTGGTCTGCTCCTGCATTAACAGTCTGCTATCTGGTCTGCTCGCATAGAAACTCTTTTAAAAAAAATTCCACTTTTTTTTCTTTTTTGTGTGTGTGGCCCTTCAACTGCAGGGGCCTCTCAACATCCCGGCACTTCTGACACCATATGTTGCAGGGTACAACCACACGCGGGGTTTCTGGATAAGGCTTACAGTATGTATTGAGCCTTAAAAATACAGCACACAAAAACAAAACAGCTTCTTTTCAGCATACAAAAACAAAACAGCTTCTTTTCAGCATACAAAAACAAAAGCTTCTTTTCAGCAGACAAAAACCCAGACAGTTCATCAAACATGCATTTTGAAGACAGATCTTATAGCAGTAATCTACTTCAGCGTTTCAGTCCTATCTCTTGACCAGCCAGCCTCCATGTGTGTACAGCCTGGGGGTTTTAAAACAGCTTGATGAGGCAGCTGGGATCAGACTAATCAACTCAGCTGAAAGTTAACCTCCTAACTGCTGCACTACAGATAAGTCTGCCAGGCATAGGGCTGGTGACGTTTATTCACCCGGTCACACCCCTAATCTTAACCCCTAATACTAACGCTACCCCCTACCCTATAAATTTTACCCCTTTACCTAAAACCTCTTACCCTAACAGCTAAAACCCCGAAAGTTAACCCCTGACCCTAACCACTAAACTCCCTAAACTTAACCCCCTAACTTAACCCCTAAAACACTTAAAGATAACCCCTTACTCTAACCGCTTAAACCCCTAAAGTTAACTCCCTACCCTAATCTCATTGAAAAAAACTAACGTTAACCCCCTAGCCTAACAGCTTAAACCCATAAACTTAACCTCCTACACGAACTGGAAACCCCCTTAAGTTAACCATCTACCCTAGCAGCTAAATCAGCTTAACTTAGCCCCCTAACTCTTTAAGATAACCCCATACTTTAACCGCTAAAACCCCTAAAGTTAACCCCTGACCCTAACCACTAAACCCCCTAAAATTAACCCACTACCATAATCACCAAAAAAAAAAAAAACTAACGTTAACCTCTACCCTAATAGCTGAAACCCCTAAACTTAACCTCCTACACTAACTGGTAAACCCCATTAAGTTAACCCTCTACCCTAGCAGCTTAATCTGCTAAAATTAACCCCTGACCATAACCACTAAACCCCATAAACTTAACCCCCTACCTTAACAGCTAAAACTCTTAAAGATAACCCCATACTTTAACTGCTAAACCCCCTAAAGTTAACCCCCATAACCTAACAACTAAACCCCCTAAAGTTAACCCCCACCCTAACAACTAAACGCCCTAAAGTTATCTCCCTACACTAAAAACTAAACTCCCTAAAATTAACCTCCTATGCTAACCGCTAAAAAACCCGTAAAATTAACCCCTACCTAAAACCTAGCTTATCGTAGAAGCGGCAGAGGGTCTCACAGCGGAGCAGCTGCGGCAGAGTGTCTCGCAGCTGAGCGGCTGCGGCAGAGGGTCTCGCAGTGGAGCGCCTGCGGCAGAGGGTCCTTCTGTGGCTAAACGCTAACGGCGACTTAGTTGCAGCGAGACGGCCACAATCAAATGTCCCATTCCACTGTGTGTGTGCCTCCATTGATTGACCATGGCTGATGAAGATTGGGAGTCAGAACTTGAGGCTACACCTTCCTTTGTTCCGGACAACAAAAGCTTTGTATGTTCCTGATGCTGAAACCCTGTGTAAAAGACTGAATCTGGCATTGTAGATTTGATATAAGTATGTTCCTGATGCTGAAACCCTGTGTAAAAGACTGAATCTGGCTTTGTAGATTTGATATAACTATGTTCCTGATGCTGAAACCCTGTGTAAAAGACTGAATCTGGCATTGTAGATTTGATATAAGTATGTTCCTGATGCTGAAACCCTGTGTAAAAGACTGAATCTGGCTTTGTAGATTTAATATAAGTATGTTCCTGATGCTGAAATCCTGTGTAAAAGACTGAATCTGGCTTTGTAGATTTGATATAAGTATGTTCCTGATGCTGAAACCCTGTGTAAAAGACTGAATCTGGCATTGTAGATTTGATATAAGTATGTTCCTGATGCTGAAACCCTGTGTAAAAGACTGAATCTGGCATTGTAGATTTGATATAAGTATGTTCCTGATGCTGAAAACTTGTGTAAAAGACTGAATCTGGCATTGTAGATTTGATATAAGTATGTTCCTGATGCTGAAACCCTGTGTAAAAGACTGAATCTGGCTTTGTAGATTTGATATAAGTATGTTCCTGATGCTGAAACCTTGTGTAAAAGACTGAATCTGGCATTGTAGATTTGATATAAGTATGTTCCTGATGCTGAAACCCTGTGTAAAAGACTGAATCTGGCATTGTAGATTTGATATAAGTTAGTATGTTTGAATGTAAAAAGTTTTTTTTTTCCCCTCTTAACTCTGTGCTGTTAATTGACCAAATGGAACAAGCTGATTGATTGGGGAGGGGGAGGGTCATGTGACTGCTTTTATCTGTATAATACCAACACCTTTCCTGCATCTTTGCAGGAACTGCATTAGGCATTAGACAGTGAGGCATTTAAAGTGAGGTTTTTAAGTGATAAATACAGTTAGACTACAGTGAGGTTTTTAAGTGATAAATACAGTTAGACTACAGTGAGGTTTTTAAGTGATAAATACAGTTAGACTACAGTGAGGTTTTTAAGTGATAAATACAGTTAGACTACAGTGAGGTTTTTAAGTGATAAATACAGTTAGACTACAGTGAGGTTTTTAAGTGATAAATACAGTTAGACTACAGTGAGGTTTTTAAGTGATAAATACAGTTAGACTACAGTTTGACTAGAGGTGACTGGGGACAGCATCTTTCTGCAAACTTTTTTACTCAAGACAACAAACGGTAAGCAATTCAGATCACACTATGATCCCATGCTTGCTAACCTGCCTATTTCAACCCCCCACCCCTTTACAACTTATTTACTGCAGTCTCTCCCAAAACTGACTGCACAATACACTGAAACCCTGACCTGACTAACATTGCAATACAGCTAAACATTTGACAAGGAACAGGCACACACCTGCTGTTAGTCTGCTCACACTCACTCTGCTCACAACAGCTCCTTGCAGCACTGCCTACCTTTGGCATCATGAACCTGCTATGTATTTAAAAATTTTTCTTTCTCCTGGTCTCATGGAGATGTTACTCCCTCTATCCACTACAAACTCCTCCATCCTGGCCCACACCCAACATCACCATACACCCTGGACTTCTCAAAAGCCTTGCACTATCTACTGAGTGTTGGTGGAGAACTCTAAAAACCAGCACACCAACAACTGCTCACTCTAATGGAAAGCACCACAAATCTACAACTTGCAAACAACTAACCAAATTTCTACTCATACTATTACTCTCTTTAGCAGGTGATATTGAAACTAACCCAGGTCCTCCCATTTCAGCTCTGTCCCATGCCCCTGAGAATTCCATCTTTAAATTCCAAAAAGGGCTATCTGTCGCCCATATAAACATCCGGAGCCTGCTGCCCAAACTGGATGAACTAAGGGCATGGTGCCTTATGCATAAACCCATAGCCATCGTTCTTACAGAAACATGGCTATCCCCTAAAACCCCTGATGCAAATATCGCCATTTAGGGATACTCCATTTTTAGGAGAGATAGGTCAAAGAGAGGAGGAGGGGTGTTATTTTATATTGCAGACACCTTACAATTTACATTGTTAAATTGCCCACCAAGTCCACCCTCTTTTGAAACTCTAGTTGGCAAAATCTGCCTCCCCTTTTCTAAGCCCATCTTGCTTGCTGGCATCTACCACCCCCCTAAAGCCCCTCTACAATCCTTGACTGATATCACCCAATTTCTTGGCTCCATTTCCTCTCTGAATGAGAAGAGTGAGCTGCTAGTTCTTGGGGATTTCAACTTCAATTGGCTTGACCCTAAAAACCACAAAATCCAGATACAACTCAAGTCACTTAACCTATCGCAACTCATTTCCCAACCCACACGGATAAACCTGAAATCGCATAACCATTCCTTGCTAGACTGGATTCTCTCCTCAAACCCCAGCAGAATCCAATCCTCTGGCATCCTTCCTGATATTTTCAGTGACCATGCAATAGTGTACTGTGTAAGGAAAATTAAACCGCCCCATTCAAGCCCTTAAGTTCTCCTCACTAGAACATTTAAAAACTTTAACCCACAACAGTTTCTGGATGACCTTACCAACTGCCCATGGCATAGAATCGATTTAATTCCCGACCCCGATTCTGCACTCAACTATTTCCAATCCGAGTTCTTAAAACTCTGCGATACCCATGCTCCACTACGCAAAATAAGGGTACGGGGGGCCCACCTTCCATGGGTAACACCTGACCTTATAGCACTCTACCAGTTCAGGGATGCCTTGTGGAAAAGCTACAAAGTAACTGGCACTACCAAGGATCTCAATCACTACAGATGCATGAGGAACATGTGCACAAGGCAAACAAGGCATGCAAAAGCACAATATTACGCTGACAATCTCCACCAAAATACATCAAACCCAGCTAACTTCTGGAAGGTTATCAACAATATATTCCAGCCTCCTAACCATCAACAACCAAGTAATATCACTAAGGGGGATATTACTCTAACAAACCCCACTGACATTGCAAATGCATTCAATGATTACTTTGTGGGGTGTGCCACTTACTTATTAACGAAACGCAGCACAAACCCCAAACATTAATCTCATCCTGGGAGTATCCCTACAGTCCCACCCCCTCCCAACACTGCCCACAATTTTCAATTTGGCCCAGTATCTGAAGAGGAGATTACACAAGCGCTCCTCAAACTAAAACTAAGCAGCCAATGTGGACCCGACTTACTACAATCTAGGTTCCTACGACTTGGTGCCCCAGCCATTGCCAAACCAATTGCGTCCATAGTCAACTCTATCCTGTCTGCAGGCCATATCCCTAAGACCTGGAAAACTGCCAGAGTTGTCCCAATCTTCAAAAGTGGGGACAAAAACACTGTCTCAAACTACAGGCCAATCTCACTTCTCCCAATTCTATCCAAAGTAATGGAAAAATGTGTCCACTCCCAATTAAGCGATTTCTACAACAAGACAAATTTCCCTAGCCAATTCCAGTCTGGGTTTCGTCCCAAACACTCCACCGTAACTACCCTGCTAAAAGTTTGCAATGAAATCCAGTGTGGAATGGAACGGGGACAACTCACTGGTGCAGTATTCCTAGATTTAGCAAAGGCTTTTCACACAGTTGATCATGTTATCCTGCTTAACAAACTCCAGAGCTCTGGAATAGGGAAACATGCTTTAAACTGGTTTCAGTCCTACCTATCAGAAAGATCCCAACATGTGTCCATCTCAGGCTCTAACTCCAACCCCCTGGATATCACCTGTGGTGTCCCGCAAGGCTCTGTTCTGGGACCCCTACTCTTTTCAGTGTTCATTAATGATCTTCCCACAGCTTGTAAGGAAGCCTCAATACATATGTATGCAGATGACACAATCCTATATGCACACAGCCATAGCCTCTCTGACCTTCAACACATACTTCAGTCTGACTTTTTGAGACTCGAAAACTGGATTTCCCAAAACAAACTGTTTTTAAACACTGACAAGACTGTAACAATGGTATTTGGGACCAAGACTAAATTTGTAAAGATTCCAGTGACTGAGCTCCTGATTAGAACCAACGCTAACACCACCCTAAGGCTAAGGCCCCGGTCACGCTCTAATGCGCGCCCGCGCTTTCGGCAGCGCGTTCCGGCGATTCCCCGGTCTGCAGCTCACTGCAGGAGCAGAGACCGGGGGGGGCGTGCCGGAGGAGTGACGGGGGCGCGGCCATGACGTCACCCGGCAGGTTCGCCCTCATTGGCTGAACCGCCGGGGGGCGTGCCTAGCCGCTCGACGCGAGTTCCTGCTCTCAATTCTATTGAGAGCAGGAGTAGCTCTCGCGCGAGCGCTGCGGCCCCCCCTCGCAGCGGGCCCGGCGCCGTTGCGGGGAGGGCTCTGGTGAGCGCAGCGTCCGCCACAGCGGACGCTGCAGCATGCAGCGGGGGCAAGGCCTTACACCTGTCACTAGTTTTAAATACCTGTGCTTATGGTTTGACTCCCACTTAACATTCGGGATGCACACTGATACCCTGACAACCAAGACCTATGCCAAACTAGGGGTACTTGACAGGAACAAATCCTCCCTAAGTCTCCTGGTCAGAAAGCGTATTGCACAGCAGATGCTAATGCCAATTATTAACTATGGAGACATAGTATATGGCTCGGCTCCTCAAACCCACCTTAGCAAACTTGACACCCTCTACAATTCAATTTGTCGTTTTGTTCTCCAATGCAACTATAACACACATCACTGCGAAATGCTCAAAGAACTAGATTGGTCATCACTAGAGTCTAGGCGCAAAGTTCACCTCTCCTGTCTCACCCTCAAATACTTTCTGGGCATGCTACCCAGCTACCTGAACAAGCTCCTCACCCCTACCACATACAGCACCTATCACCTGAGATCAGACTCCAAAAGACTATTCATGGTCCTAAGGCTCAACAAAGTATCCGGACGTTCCTCCTTCTCTTTCCGTGCACCCCAAAACTGGAACAACCTACCAGAGACTCTCATATCCACCACCAGCTTAAGTTCTTTCAAATCTAAGGCTGTCTCACACTTTAATCTGGTCTGTAACTGTTTCATACGCCCATAATATAAATTATCTCTAACTGTGCATGCAATGTCTTGTATATAATGTATACCTTGTTCATTTATGTAACTGTACTTGTAACCATGTATTATTTGTTTTACTCTGTGCCCAGGACATACTTGAAAACGAGAGGTAACTCTCAATGTATTACTTCCTGGTAAAATATTTTATAAATAAATAAATAAATTGTCATTGTGCAGATCAGGGGCTCTTAACCTGTATTCCTGGACCACAAATGGATCATCTCCTGAGATATACTGTATACAATATACTGTAAGTACAGATATAGGATAAGGCATCTGTCGTCTAAATTTAGCATAGGTTGAACTTGATGGACGCATGTCTTTTTTCAACCTCATCAGTGACTGAGTTAACCAGGCTTATAATAAAGGTCAAGCCCGCTTGGTTACCCCTGACCCATGTTTTGGGGTCATAGAGTGTCAGCTCTGGGGCTCGGGCATTGTGTATGCATTACTGTGACTGTGTGCAGAATATGAGACAACTGCCATTATTGTGTATTTACCTTTTCCAGAGGGGCTGGGACCGGGAGATTTTCAAGAGGTAAGTTTCGGGTGGGTTTGCCAGAGACAGCTGTTACAGCTTGTGGCTAGGTATCGGGGTTCTCAAGGTATGAGTTACCCCAGAAATTTTATCTGGGAATCAAGTGAGATTCTCGGATACATGGAAGCCTAGTGCTCCAGGCAGCCCCCCACCCTGAAACCTTTCTTGCGACTCACCACTAGGACATCCTGCTTCAGCACAGAGCAGGAAAAGGTAAAAATGGGACACAATGGGGTTAATGTATATCCCCACACTCCAGCCAAGTATAAGACGGAAGTTTGTTTTATTAAAATAGGGTTCAGGGGGGAAATCATATAATGTGTTAAATGTATGAAGTATGGTAACAATGTTTTTGAATAAGGGAAAAGAGAATGGGTTTTAACCATCCCCCAAGCTTGATATGTTTGAAGGAAGTCATTGAGCATGGCTATGAATCCTATTTACATAGGAAGTATAGGGGGCTGCTCATCTCAGCCTCAAAGGCCAGGACGTAGAGATGTCAAACCTTTTGTTAGCAGACACATTTGGGATTCACCAGTACAGTGAGTCATAATTTAAGTTCAGGACTTCTAAGGCATCACGTGGAGTTGACTCTGGCATGTCTTGGGAGACATTGTAAGGTGTTACTTGGGGAGGAGGAGAGGTGAACATTTTGGCCTGACAGATGTCTAGTTATGCGAGTGTCAAGGGGGGGGGAGGAGATGACATTTTGTTGCACATGCTCAGTCACTGTTCTGAGGCCAGAGAGGGCAGGAGTATCCACCTGGCAAAAGTATGCGAGTGGCCAGGTAGGAAATTCCCACTCAGTGATTCGCTGCAGACTGGAAAAATGGGACATGTGAAAGTTTTTAAAAAGTCATGCAGTCAGTCACAGAGAGTTAGATTCATTTAAGATTCATCAGATCCATCTAATTTTTTCATGAGTCCATCAGTTCCATCTTGTGTGATTCACCTGAGATTCAGTCCCATTTGAGAAGTTCCAGCTCTGAGTAAATCGTCTAAATTTCTCAGAGGATAAGTGACCAGAATTCAACAGCAAGAGGCTACAGGAAGGAGAAGTGGCCTGTAATATTTTGCTGTGTGTTTGCAATTAGGAAAGATTTGTTTTGTTATCCCAGTTTCCAAAGTAAGTGTGTCTTTTTACTGTATTTTTGTGTAACATAGTTGTGTACGTTCGTTAGGTGAATAAACGCAATTTATTTTTATCTCTCTGCTTGCTCAATCAATGATCCCAGTAATTAAAAGTCTTAATAAGCTTGATATACCGTGACACTCATCTACTATGTAAGTACTGTGTACCTATATACCTACTATGTAACTATGTAACTACAGTCATGAATATGAAAGGTTAAGTGCTTAAATATTTATGCTGTTTGGTAGATAGTATTTTTATACATAGTTGTATAGCTTCCTTTTCATTTGATGTTTGGTGTACACATTGAGAAGCTGGTATCTGAATACTGTGCTGAATTGAGCGTTCGTGCAGAAATTGTATCTGTTTTTATTATTTATTTAGAACGCGCAAACATATTCCGTAGAGCAGTACAAAATGCAATAAAATAACAAATATGAACATACATTGTAACAGTACAGTAGGTAAGGACAGGACTTTCCCAAGGAGCTCGCAATCTATAAGAAAGGTATGTGGAAATATAAGGTACAGGGGGATAGGAAGGTTGGTGTGTTTTGGAATTAGAACAGAGCAGCTTTAACATCAGTGATCGGCTGTATCTGGCTGCCACCCATTGAGCTGCCTTTGGCGATACGCAGGAGTTGGCTGAAAACGGCAGGACAATACAAATTGTGGAGGGTGGGACCTTACAAAGCACATTGCAATAATCCCAGATGTTAACCCTTAACATACTGTACTGTTTCTATGCCGAGGGGAGCAGCTAATTGATTGTTTTGCATTGTTTTTTTTAGGTCAATGTCATGTGAGGTGACATTTGCCCCATATTACCTAAGCCATCTTCTGCTATAAGGCACCTTCTGGGGCTGGAAGGCACTTTACAGCCCACTGACCCAAATAGGCTGTAAGGTGACTTTTAGCGCCAGAAGGGGCCTTATGACAGACGATTGCTTACTAAATACGGCCCTGTCTGTGTGGAAATAATGGACTGAATGTTAATACTAGAGTTCTTTACAATCTATTGTCTTAACCCTTTTGATGCTGGAATGGCCACGGCATTAGAGTGTCCCAGAGTAATGTGACCGCTAGTGTAGCAATCACATTACCCTAATCCACACGACATTAAGAATGAAAGATGATTATCCTACTGTTCCATTATGATCAAATAGCCACATTATAGATTGTTTTGCGGTTCTCGGTCCAACACAACTGCCATGTGGTTGCCAGTCCCCCGGGCCCTTTCCATCAGCCGCAGCTGGGAGTTTTGTGAGGCTCTGTGCAGTGCGGTTTTGGCAGGGCCTGTTACCTTCTCCAGGCCGATGTCTCCTCTTGCTATGTCGTGTTGTCATGACGTTGTGGTGGTATTTGACATGTCATGGCGATGCGTCCTCACATGATTGCAGGAGGATATGAGAGAGAAGGTAAGAGGATCTAACCCTGGAAATCAGTTTAAATGTTGTGAGTAAGAACACAGGGCCTATGTAACCGTGGGGCTCGGTATAATGGCACCGATGGCACTTCCATCAAGTCGGCCCAGCTTCTCATTACGGTACAGGAGTACCAAAGGGCAACATGAGTTGCACATTGATTTGTATTAGGCTCTGTTATTGCTTTATCAATATCATATGTAACCAACAAAGAAAATAACTCAACGCTCAACCTATTACAAAGAAAAAATATGCACTAGGGTGCAATGGGTAATGAACATACATAGCACCACAAGTTAGTTTATCAATATCATACTAATGATATGTAGAGGGAGGGGGCACTTACCTGTATAAAAGATAACATAGCTCATGATTTATTTTTACTTTGAAAATGGAAAAATGGACCCAATATGTTGGACTGAAACATTGGAATAATACACTGTTTTATGCTGGGGAGAGAAGAGAGAAAGACATTCTGAGCGGGAGGAGAGAGAAAGGCATGCTGAGTGGAAAGGAGAGAGAGACACACTCGGGGGGAGGGGAGTTTGAGAGAGACATATCAGGGGGGAGGAGACACACTGGGGGAGATGAGAGAGAGAGATATTCTGGGGAGAGGAGAGGGACACCCTGATAGGAGGGGGGAAAGAGAGAGATACATGCTGGGGGAGAGAAGAGAGAAAACAGATTTTTTTGGTATGTAAAAAAAAGAGAAATTCAAGTAATAGAGTAATATTGTGTTAATAAATATAAAATTGATTTTTTTCAGTATCTACTCACAAACATCAAATTCAAATAAGCCGATATCACAGTTTGCCAGCACCGCACGCTCCCCTGATCCTGACATCACATCCGGTTGGGAACCTCGCGTCACTTCGGGTTTCGTCATCACTCGGACTGGGATAGCTAAAGCGGCAAAAACATCTGGTCTGGACAGCAGGTACTCCCCCCTGTCTGCTTCTAGTTTTCATACCTTGTTTCTGCAATCATTTATAAAATATCATCAATGTCTCTGACCTGATCTCCTACTTGACTCATTACTGATTATTGTATACACGGTAGTGCAATACCTGTTGGTGTCTTTATTCTGTATTGGTAACCATACTGTATATACAGTAGATAGAATCCATTAGCCTCTGCTGGGCTTTGGTCTCCTCCCACTGACCATATTCTGCTACCAGAAAGAAGCTATATGATTTCCATGCATACTGTGGGGGTTACTCATTATGTTCTAGTGGAAAAAGAAAAATGTGTATAAAAGCACTAATGCTTAAACTTATTTAATACAATTAATTATTAAAAGTGATTTCAAAAAACCTTGAATAAAGGGCTAGGCAGCCTGATAAATGTGATCGGTACAGATCACTCCCAATAGTACAACACAACACAGTATATCGGCGCCTAGATACAAAACTTAAATCAACTAAGTGATCACTGACCCAATGACAGTCCAGTCCTTACTATCCAGACATACTCAAAAGGATCTTGATAGATGTCTCATGACATGTGGGGATAAAAGAAAGAGAATATCATAGTGCAACACTAAATTAATAAGAAACACAAACATATACTAACAAAAAATAATAACATAGAAAACAGAATAGCTACAAATAAACTGGTGACATTTAATGAATATAGTTATAATACACAAAATCCTTAAAACATATATATAAGAACAACACTGGCTATGGTGATCTCTTCCGGAGGGTTAAAACTGGAATCCTACTCACGAAAAGGTAGAAGAAAATCAGCATTCGGCAGCAACAGCTGCAGTTATTCCTCCGTGGTAGAATACAGGGGAGGAACTTCACAAGTCACTTCCAGACCTCAGACGCCACTGTCACGTGTCCTGCTCCTACGATCACAGACCCGCTGTGTACGTCGCAGTCAGATGACATGATTGGGGCATGAGTCGTGGCTGCAAGTCCCAATGTTGCTCTGCGTATATAGTGCTAAGCTGAAGATATCTCCAAAGTCACTCAATTATCACTCCCTAGGGTCTTCTCAATCAAAGTTGCTCCCTTCCCCCATTAACACTTGAGAACACTGATCTGTTCCTGGAATCACAAGCCTAGGTGTGGATTACGCGTGCGCAGGACTAGTGCAATAAGCAGCCCCTTTGCTGATGCAATTTCTTTGCCCCCATTTTGCAACTAGTTGACTTTAGTAAATAACCCCTATGTGTTATCCAAGCATCCTAATTGAGCGTCTACACCTGTTTTATCCACATCTAATGCATGTTTACAAATACATTTATTACGGTTTAAAAAATAACAATCAGCTAATTGGTTTAGTATGCACAGTGTCAGGTTCAGAAGCTATAATGTTCTATTAATTAAGCTAGCTAATTACAAGAGAGCACTTTCAAGAAACCTTGTCATGAAATGTAACTAGTATGAAACACTGCATGGATCACAATTTCTCAGATCACCTTGAGAATAGATGTATAGGGGGGATTCACGAAACTCCGATAAGAGGTATCGGAGCAATTCAAGCCAATGGCAGCTATTGCCAATTAAGCTCCCAAAACCAGTTAATGGAGCTCTGTGAACCCTATCTCTCCCCTAAGTGGGATGCGCTTAGAACAGAGGTAGCCAACTGCAGTCCTCAAGGGCCACCAGCAGGTCAGGTTTTCAGGATATCCCTGCTTCAGCACAGATGGCTCAATAAGGGGCTTAGTTATAATGATTGAGCCACTTGTGCTGAAGCGGGGATATCCTGAAAACTTGATCTGTTACCTTGAGAACTGGAGTTGGCCACCTCTGGCTTAGAAGCTTAAATTTGTCCCTGCACAATTAGCCAGTGGATCACATTACCACTAGTACCCAGTTTAGCATTGGATCTGGTATGGTGGTGAAACACTTCTCTGTTGGTTATCAATGTGGATGAGTAGGTAGTAGTGGAAGGCACCATATGAGGTGTTAATGTATAGAATGACATGGTCTTATTAACCCTTCAGGTGCCCCACAACATAGCTACCACGTCATGAGGTCTGCACACCAGGCATCGCTTGACGCCATAAACATGTTTGCTGGTTTTCTAGGGGAGATCGGGTTTGAACTCAATATAAATGGAAGAGGAGACTATTCCTCATTCATTTGCTTCAACGGTGATGTCACAACCCCGTGAGGAGCGATCATGTGACTTTGATGTGCCGGAAGGGCTGTGGCGCTCTTGTGCTGCGACCCGTTCAGCAATCAAAGAGTTAAGACATACAGGATGTTGATTGTAGGGAATGCTGTATCAATAGGAGAACGCTCAAGATTCATATTGACTAATCAGTCTTCTTCCATGCGAGTGTTGGAAGACAGTCTGGGGCTATTTATCCAAGTCCCCTGGCTGCTAAACTAGGGCAAAGAAATGGCACATGATTTACTAAGAAACAACTTTCCCAATGGGATTTTCTTGGTTGATAAATTTGATGCAGGCTTTTTATACTAGTTTTACCCTCGTTTTGCAGATGGGAGACTTTGATAAGTGACCCCCAGCATCTTGAATGGACTGTAAGATGTCTTATGGCAGGAAACAGTGTAAATATGGCTCAAATGTTAGGAACACCGAGTGCTTTGTACAGAGTAGAGCTGCTTCGTTCTGCTGTGTAACTCCCATTGATTTGGTGTGTTTTTACTTAAAAGATAATTGATGATGGTGAAGAGGTGTTCATCACCTGAAAAGTAAAATTTTAAGTCCAATAAAAAAAACCAAATAATAATCTTGTTAAAAATGTTAGATGTAAGAAACAGGTTAATTAAAACAGCAATGCTCTCTGCTCATCATAAAATATAAATATCTCCTTCATTTTTACCATGTCCATTTTTCTGTTTTTTCTTTTTTTAGCAATCGCACTTTTTTCATGTTCTGTAGTCTAATTATGATGACATCACGTGCTGAAACTCCTCGCTTATTCCCCCATTTGCTTCGAGCACATGCAGGTGTAGCTAAGCTAACTGTCTCCATAGTCTCAGTGACCGTAGATCCCACAGATGTCAACCTCGGATAATTAGTGTCGGTCTTCCGTGGGCTACCTGCTCTGTCAATCCGGAGAACTAGTACTCATGATCTATAACTCTATGCCGATGTGAACTTCAGGGGAGTGCTTGATAAAGCACCGGAATAGCTTCGAAATGCATTGGAGAGTTGTCTCCTCTTTTACATGGCTAAATAAAATATATTTTTATGACTTTTTTGCACTCTAGCCCCTCATTGTTTTCGGCAGTGCACTGCCATCGCGAATCATTTTGTCATCAAGACTAAGACTAGATCCATCAAGTGAAATGAATGTAACTAACCTTTACAGTGCCTATAACATACCTGGTACACCATAAAGGAACGGTTAGTGCTAAGGTTATGGTATTTAGTCCCAGATTTACTAAACAGTGCTAAATGTAAAGGTGCACTTAGTACCATTTAGTAGATCTGGACCTTGGTTCTGTTTGATGATAATAGTAACACTTTTTGCTTTCCAATTCT
>NC_134497.1:52397845-52457845 GCF_040206685.1 Ascaphus truei
TGATGGAGGCAAAGGATCAAAAACCCACCACCTATCACCCTGGGCGGGCAGAGGGGGGAGACAACGCGCAGTGGAGCCAGGAGCGAGCAGAGACACACACACCACGTGTGCTCTGCAGCAGGAAGCAGAAGCAACACCCCCAGGCACCCTGGCCCTGCCCCCCGCCCCAAGGCACCCTGGCCCTGCCCACCCCCAGACACACAGGCCCTGCCCAACCCCAGGCCCTGCCCCCCACCCCAGGCCCTGCCGCCCCACCCAGGCACCCAGGCCCTGCCCCCCCAGGCACCCTTCCTTTCCATTCCCACGTGCCGGGCCTTGGTGAACGATGATGCCGTGGGTGGGGCTTAATGCCAGGACGCAGGGGATTGGCCAAGGTAGCAAATACCGGGGGGCGGGATTTTGTACAATGCCGGGCCGAATCCTCCAATCAGCAAGGCCCAGCATGTTTCTACAGAAGCCCAGCCCCTGGCATTAATAAAAAATACTCACCAGCCGGGCTGCTGCAGTCTCCTCCCTCACTCTCACTCGCGCACCGCAGCTAATTACTCGCGCACCGCCGCAGACATTAAAAAAAACGGGAACGCAGGGGAAAAAATGGGACATTTCCGGAACACACAGGAAACCGGGACAGCAACCGAAAAACCGGGACTGTCCCCAGCAAAAAGGGGACGTCTGGTCACCCTACTACTCACAGACCGCTTTTATTTTTGCAGAATTTGTACCATGTATGAGGTCCAAAAATGTCAAGGCACTAATGTTGTACACATCTTCACAGGAGAAGGAAACTGCATTCTGCCTAACATTCCTTTGTAATTCACACGGGCATTCTGTGATAACATTAATCTCATAGGCCGAGGTTCACTAAATTCTGCTCAGCTATGGCACGTCTTCACTCTCATTCATTTGGAAGTAAAGACATGCTCAAACTTGGCACCCTTTAGTAGTTCTCGGCCATAGTTACCTACAACACCGCTAATAATGGTCAGCTAAAGAAAGGGGCACCTGCATCCCTATGCCGGGGCAACCCACTTAAACAACAATATTCCAGTTGATGAGAAACTCAGTCAGTAAATAGTGAACAATCTGCCAGCAGATTTAATTACCATTTTCCAGCATGAAGAATAAAACATAAAATACCAGGACTAGCCAACTCCAGTCCTCAAGGGCCACCAACAGACTCAAGGTCACAAGTACAGCTGATACTGGTATTAGAAATGGGTTTAGCCACTTTAAAAGGTTGTAACATTACAGTCCTACCGCCTACATCTCACATATTTTCCCTAAGTTTGAGCATGGTCAAGATAAAATAAACTCTATGGAAACCAAGGAAAACCACCTGTGACATGTACCTTAGGTTTGCAGCCAGTAAACTTGGATAAATAGGGCCCTACTCGTACTTCGAAGTGTGATTTACAACTAAACTCTTCTGATCTTTATATATATAAATATATATATATTATGCCTGTATATATGTTGGGGTTTTTAGTATTGTCCTGTTCTGCAGGATTGACACACCTATGGTAAGGTAATGTTATTTTCACAAACTGTAATTTTTGTGTTCTTTTTGCAGGGGACGTGGAAGTTGGTCTATTGGAAAGAAATGGACAACTTGAAGTGGAGATTATCCAGGCGCGTGGTTTAACAGCAAAGGCCGGCTCCAAAACGCCACCAGGTACAGTAATACTATGAAAAATAGGCTTCATGGTGCAACCAACAGTGGAATAGACACACAACCTCTGCAAGCTCAGAACTGAAACCCACAAGACCATATATATTTGTGTTAAAAGGATTGCTGCTGGGAGTGTGACATCATGTGTATAACTAAAGACAGAAAACCCCAGTTCTACATCCAATATGACACATTTTAGAGTTAAATACTTATCTGTTTTCTTTTCATAAGTGTAGCCCCCTCCCCCCCCCGTGTCTAGGGTGACCACGTGTGCTGCTATTACCTGAGTGTCAAAAAGGAGGCCTGATCCTCCGCCACTTGGAGCCTGGTGTGTGTAATGAATATACTAACAGCGCCTCCACCTGGGAAGGATCCTCACACAGTAGGATAGCCCCTCCCAAGACAATGCAATCAGTATTTGCACACAAGGGTATATGTAACAGTATCTACTGGACAGTAATTTATAACAGGAACAATACAACATAATATATATATATACTGTATAAATAGATAGATACTGTATATATATATATATATATATATATATATATATATATATATATATATATATATATATACTGTATAGATATAGCGACCCGTGGAAAATCCCCCACAGTAATTGGGTGCAGGAGCACCAGTGTCCCAGTATCTAGGCCACAATAGCCAATCCCACCCAAAGTGTGTGACAGCGCTGGCCTTGTGTATTGTTGGTGCACTTGTAGATATACCTGCCCGGGCGCTCCAGCCCCCGGGTGCCATTGGGTTACTAACAAACAACCGATCAGTCTGTCCACCGAATATCCGCCTCCGCGTGGGTTGGAGGGTCCCACCTTAGGATAGTCTCTGGTTTGATGGCCTGGTCTGGACACAGACACAGGCACCGCACACTGCATGCATCTGTAGCACATACAGTATGCTGACTGACACTATATTGCTAAGGGAAGCGTCCCTATCTAAGGGCCACCCCTACAGCACACAAGCTATTAGTGATGGGGTCTAGCTGGGACCTATGGGGATGTTCTGACCTAGTCCAGTGGAGCACGTCTCCCTGGACATTACCTATCCCCTTGCTATCCTGCTTGCAACTAACTGTCCTCTTAACTGTCAGAATCCCAACTGTCAGAATTCTAACTGCCATACATCTCTCAGCCCTATTGGTTGCCTGGCAATACGTCCTGCAGCCCTTGAGGCTGCTGAAACTTGTAGTTCCCCTGCTGTGCTATACTCCTAAGGAAAGGTAAGGGAATAAACAGGGGACCAGGGGGACCCAGTCTATACCTTTACTTATAATGGTCATTTAGTTAAAGTCTTTGGCCAAAGCATTTTAATCTTGCAAACCACTCCAATGCATCATCTCTTTTGCAAGTCCTAACACTACCAGCATACGCTCTCCTAACCTCACTAATAGAGGGAGAACTGACTTAATAGACTGGTTATTCACATGTGCACGCCAAGACCTGCCATTTAAAATAGCAGATCTATTAAAATGAATTGGATTAAAATCTCCAGCGTGGGAAGAAGCTTCCCAACACTTTCAAAATCCACATGATCAGTTGCCTTTCCCTCCCTCCCCCCCCCCCCAGAAATTCGTAAAGATTGAATCAATCTTATGTTTCTCGCGGTTTTCAAAAGGCCGGGAAGCCACTGTCCCAGTGCTGGAGAAGATTGTAGTCACATTCATCGGAATAGAGGTGAACTCTTCCCCAGCCTTGGGAAGCAGCTCACAGAATAGTGCCCCTATCTTTGGATCCTGTGGTTTTTCGAGCAACTCTAAGGCTGCACTTATAGTGCCTTGCGACGGCGACGTTGCTCCAAAACAAATACATTGACTCCGTCGCAAGTGCTTATAGTAAGCGCGACAGCGACTGAGCGGCCAAAAATTTTGAAGCCGGGTAAATTTGATTTTTTAGAGACAGTCGCCACATGTGTCTGTCTCGAAACCAATCAGAGAGCGCGGCCAGCCCCTTTTAGTGACGTCACTGGCCTTGTTGCCAGCGACGTCGCTAAAAATCAAATTGCAACTTTCGCCAGTGACGACGGGTGACGTTATCGGTCGCATCGCCGTCGCCAGCACTATAAGCGCGGCCTTAGAGGTTATCCCTGAAGGTCATTGTAATCCATGGATTGGGCATTTGGTCGCGGCCAAATTGCCACCGACATTTGGCCACCGAGGGACCTTTCGCCGCAGCTGCTCCGCCGCTGGACGCTCGGCCGCCGGCCATTTCGCCAATTAGATAATTTATTTAAGGCGGTTGAGTGGTTAGGTAGGGGGATAAGGATACGGGTTTTAGGGCAAGGGGTTAGGTTTTATGGGTAAGGAATAAGGGTAAGGGCTTAGAGTAAAGGGTTTTAGGGTGAGGGTGTAAGGTTTTTAGGGTAGAGGGTCGCGTTAGTATTAGGCGTTAAGATTAAGAGGTTTTAGGGCAAAGTTATGGGTTTACCTTGGCGGCGAAATGGCCGGGTCAAGATGTCACTGCGGAGAGTTGAGTGATGGCTAAATGCTGGCGACTTTGCGGCAAAATGGCTGCGACCAAATGTCCTAGACATTGTAATCCACCCATGGGGCTTTGTTTTCCGCTGCTTAGTGAAGGATATGTATCAAGTCACAAACTGCAAAGTGCATCATTTTGACGCTGTTTCACGTTGCTTCAATGTATGAAGGTGCTTTGCTCCGACCTTGCTGCACTTACGCCAGTGAGAGACTTGTTAGATTCGGTGATGTCTGTCATTGTCAGACCGTGAATTGCGCTTTGATGACTCTCCTGGCCTTTGTGTCTAATGCAAGGGTTCTCAGCCTTTTTTCTGTGTCAGCCCCCCTATTCATAATGCTTAGTTACCAGGCACCCTTGCAATACTGCAAACAGCTACACACACGCACACATGCACACACACACACACACACACACACAAAGACACAGACACACATACACACACACAGAGCAGAACAGACAGCTACACACAGATACACACAGGGAACAGACAGCTGCACACAAACACACACGAACACAGCACAGACCGCTACACACAAACACACATGCACACAGCACAGACCGCTACACACACACACACACACACACACACACACACACACACACACACACAACAGACAGCTACACACAGACACACACAGGGAACAGACAGCTGCACACATACACAGCACAGACCGCTACACACACAGAACAGGAAGCTACACACACACACACACACATACACACACACAGGACAGACTGCTACAAACACACGGGACAGACTGCTACATACACACACGTTAGACGGCTATACTCACACACGCACAAAAAAGACTGCCACACACAGGAAAGACTGCTACACACATAGAAATATTACATTAAGAACTGATAGAACAAACGTCCCAGATGGGGCGATTGGATCAGTGAAAAAAACCCTATTTAACAGCACTCAATCACATAATGTAAGTGTAAAAGTATATTGTAAGGTTATAGCTAAGATGTCCATAATGTGATATGATGATAATACTAAAAACACTTTTAATAGTACAAAAAATAAAACACAGGGTGTTAAAAATACTTAAACAGGCAATTAAGCTACAACTAATTGAAGATTAAAGTGATCAACCTAAAAAGGTAGGGTGATGACTGAGGCAGGTAAGCCTATCAAAAATAGAACTTGAGCCTACTAGGAGGAAGAAAGTTCCTAAGCAAACTCCCCCCTCCCACGACCACTCTACAATTGGAAACTATATTAAATTGTAAACAGGAACATAAACAGTGTGTATACAGTAGATCAGTACATAGTAACTATGGGTCACTGCAAACGAGTGCACAGCACATGCTGTACATATACAGACCAACCCAGCAGATACTTGACATATGTATAGGTGGGGACTGATAGTTGTAATCAGTAATGACAAAATCTGTATACTTATAGGGCAAATAGTGGCGAAGATGTAGTGAACTCTAAGCACACACAAACACTGATAATGCTAGTGTGATATCCCTGGAAAAGAGAGATCCATATATAGGCATTAACAATGTACAATACTTGCGGTTATGGTGATCTCTCAAAGAAGCTCCTACACATGCTCCCTATGTAGTGCCCATAAGTGAAAATAGGAAAGGCTCAGTCTGTCCTGGAAAGCGTGTATATAATTACACATAGGTGCCCATGGGATAATAACAGCAGCCCCGATGGCCGTTTCGCATAGGCGCTTTGTCAAGGGGAACAGACACACACAGGGAGCAGACAGCTGCACACACACAGCACAGACCGCTACACACACACAGAACAGGAAGCCACACACACACACACACACACACACAGGACAGACCGCTACACACACACACACAGGACAGACCACTGCACACACACGGGACAGATTGCTGCATACACACACGTTAGACAGCTATACTCACACACACAAAAAAGACTGGCACACACACACAGGAAAGACTGCTACACACATAGAAATATGACAGGCAGTTACGGCAAAACCATGCAGACACCAATCCTCACCTATCTCGGCTCACAGCTACCTCTTTCCAATGCTGCTCCTCTTCTGTTTAGTCCCGCCCCCAGGCTCCTGACACCTCCTGATTGGCTGCTGCTGGGTTATGCATCCACTCAGGATGGGTGAAATTCTCTAGCCCTCGAGTAACTGCCCTACTCTGGGAGATGGGGGAAATACTGCAGCTCATGAGGAAACCGTGGAACCCCGGTTGATAAAACCCTAGACTAATAAATCCACTAGTTTTAGGTGGTGTTAAAGCAGCAGTCTAAGCCGCCGTTTAAAAAAAAATCCCCCCTTTAATATGTGCATCAATACAATCTACACAATGATAAGTAATGAGCTAAATTGCCGATCGATTCGTTCCCTGTGATCGATTGATGAAGATTCGGCTCGGGGTTCACTAAATGGCTGTCAGTGCTGTAGAAGAGGACCAAAGATGCAAAGTTCTATGGGGATGATCATGTGACCAGGCAGTCACTAGATACAATTGTTGCACTGCTAGAGAGAGGGCAGGGCTCAAAAAGCAGTGTACCAGAGCCTGTTTCAGGAGAGGAAGAGGTTGTGACTTTGTAAATGGTTACTATAGAAACAAAAATGTTTGTTACATTATAATACATTAAAACTGTAATTCAGAGTTTTTTTTTTTTTAATGCTACAAGTATTTTCTCATAGTACAGAACTGATTTATTTAAAAAAAACACATGTAGGATATTGCTTGGTCGGCAGCTTTAATGGCTGCTCCTTAGAAATATGCATCAAATATAAGAAGCATGATTAATGAAAGTGACTAGACCAGTAGTTCTCAGTCTTTTTTTTAGCATGGGCACCCTTGGAGGATTTTTTAAGTCTAGGGTCTTCCCTGCTCATCGGATCTTACTCCCCGCTTCTCTCTCACACACCACAGTCACCGTCCTTCTGACACGCACAAACCTTCCACACTCCCCGCTTCTCTCTCACACACACCACACTCCCCGTCCTTCTGACACGCACAAACCTTCCACACTTCCTGCTTCTCTCTCTCACACACCACAGTCACCGTCCTTCTGACACGCACAAACCTTCCACACTCCCCGCATCTCTCTCACGCACACCACACTCACCGTCCTTCTGACACGCACAAACCTTCCACACTCCCCACTTCTCTCTCACACACCACACTCCCCGTCCTTCTGACATGCACAAACCTTCCACACTCCCTGCTTCTCTCTCACACACACCACACTCACCGTCCTTCTGACACACACAAACCTTCCACACTCCCCGCTTCTCCCTCACACACACTCACCATTTTGCTGATATGCACAAACCTTACACACACCATACCCACCGTCCTTCTGACACGCACAAACCTTCCACACTCCCCGCTTCTCTCAAACACCACACTCACCGTCCTTCTGACATGCACAAACCTTCCACACTCCCCGCTTCTCTCTCACACACCACACACACTTTCCTTCTGACACGCACAAACCATCCACACTCCCCGCTTCTCTCTCACACACCACACTCACCGTCCTTCTGACACACACAAACATTTCACACTCCCTTCTTCTCTCTCAAACACACCACACTCACCATCCTTCTGACACGCACAAACCTTCCACACTCTCCGCTTCTCTCTCATACACACCACACTCACCATTCTTCTGACACGCACAAACCTTCCACACTCCCCGCTTCTCTCTCACACACACCACACTCACCGTCCTTCTGACATGCACAAACCTTGCACACTCCCCCCTTCCCTCCCATTTTCCATACACCTAAAACATGGCAGCAGCCACAATTAGTTGGGTGTATCCTACCTTGTCTAAAGCCAGGGAGGCTGCAATACACCTTTCCTTTATTTCCTCTTTGCCAGGCTGAGAGGGGAGAGATAGTAGAGATGGATTGCAGTTTCTATGTCTCCAGACAGTAAGGGATGGCCCACATAGCAGCCGGCAGAGCTTCCGGGGGGCCAAGACACTTGGCAGAGGGTTACTGCACACCCGGGTACCACAGCACCTGTTGAGAAACACTGGGCTAGACCTTGGAAATCCCATAGCTACCACAGGAGCAGATGGTTCAACTATCCCAGGGCCCATCCTCCCACAGCCAGAACACTGTTCTGTCACTTATTATAGCAGCCAGACCAGTGTTCTGTCACATACTGTATTACAACTGCCAGACCAGTGTTCGGTCACTTACTGTATTACAGCTGCCAGACCAGTGTTCTGTCACTTACTGTATTACAGCTGCCAGACCAGTGTTCTGTCACTTACTGTATTACAGCTGCCAGACCAGTGTTCTGTCACTTACTGTATTACAGCTGCCAGACCAGTGTTCTGTCACTTACTGTATTACAGCTGCCAGACCAGTGTTCTGTCACTTACTGTATTACAGCTGCCAGACCAGTGTTCTGTCACTTACTGTATTACAGCTGCCAGACCAGTGTTCTGTCACTTACTGTATTACAGCTGCCAGACCAGTGTTCTGTCACTTACTGTATTACAGCTGCCAGACCAGTGTTCTGTCACTTACTGTATTACAGCTGCCAGACCAGTGTTCTGTCACTTACTGTATTACAGCTGCCAGACCAGTGTTCTGTCACTTACTGTATTACATCTGCCAGACCAGTGTTCTGTCACTTACTGTATTACAGCTGCCAGACCAGTGTTCTGTCACTTACTGTATTACAGCTGCCAGACCAGTGTTCTGTCACTTACTGTATTACAGCTGCCAGACCAGTGTTCTGGCAGTTCTTCAGGCCTCCCTCTCTTTCCTGCCCCTACTGTACCTCTCCTCCCCCCTAAGCTCTACCATTTCTCTGTCGGTGCCCTGCCAGAGGGAGCCCAAATTATGCAATCGCCGCCTGAGTGTCCTCCCTCCACTGCTGGGCCGTGCACGCACCGCTCCACAGGTAGGGCCCTGGGGGTAGGAGGAGAGAGAGCGGGACCTTTTTTTTTTTTAAACTTGCACGGGGGCTCATTGTCCTGTACTTCTGCCCCATGCTGATAACAGCATTCATTTTTGAATCTGTAGTCCTCAGATTGAAAACTTCACTT
Source organism: Ascaphus truei (assembly GCF_040206685.1). Taxonomy (NCBI): domain Eukaryota; kingdom Metazoa; phylum Chordata; class Amphibia; order Anura; family Ascaphidae; genus Ascaphus; species Ascaphus truei. Next base: position 52,407,045 of record NC_134497.1, read on the forward strand.
GGAAATCTAGGGACACCTTTGAAAACATGAGAATATGGAATTACCCAGTATACCGAGGCTGCTAACAGGTAGTGCACACACTTTATGGCAACTTGATTGAAGAGAGACCCAGCAATGATTAATGAAACAATAAGCCTCCGGTATTGAAAACAGGGAGTTGGGTAATAGTAAGCCGGATAGAGGTACAGGGGGACACCTCCCTAAGGGGCGCCCCCAAGTAAATCACAGCCCGGCACTAACCGCCTCAATAATCTCCCTGAAATACCGCGTGGAGGTTAGGAGTACTCACGAAAAAGCCGTCCCTGTTGGTGCAGGGAATTCTGCAGCGGCTTCCTCCTCTGGTGTAGCTGGCGTCAGCGTGCTCCGCCGGAAATGATGACACAGGAAGAAGGGGGTAAGATGGTCCGTGGTTCACAGCAACTTCAGCAGCCAACGCATGGATGTCTAAAAAAACTTTATTGATCGCTAGCAGCAAACATCAGGCAACCACTCTAACATGTTTCGTCCAGGCTATGGACTATCAGCACTCTTTGAAAAAGTCCATAGCCTGGACGAAACATGTTAGAGTGGTTGCCTGATGTTTGCTGCTAGCGATCAATAAAGTTTTTTTAGACATCCATGCGTTGGCTGCTGAAGTTGCTGTGAACCACGGACCATCTTACCCCCTTCTACCTTTGAAAACATGAATACAGAACTGAAATCAAGCTGTCAACTCGCTTCTTCTTTTTTTCTTTCTTTTTTTTTTAAATCGTTACAAAACACTTCAGAGAGAAGTCACTTCAGAACAGACTCAAAGGTCAGGTTTTCTAAACATTTTTTACTGTCTCCAGTAAAAGCTTTGGACACAAAGCATAATTGCTGTAAACAAACAGCGCTACTGAGTGTACAAAGGCTGTATATTTCAGTTCACCCAAAGCACGAGCAGCCCCTATTCTTTATGTCTATTGTCCATTGTCCCTTTTAATATTATTATTATTATCATTTATTTGTAAACCGCCAACATATTCCGCAGTGCGGTACAATAGGGGTACAGAGATTATATCATTACATAAACAGAATTACACACGAATACGGACAAACATGCCCAGATACAATGAGGTAATGAGGTTCCTGCTCCTGAGAGCTCACAATCTAGAGGGAATGCTGAAAAAAGAAGGTAACGTGGCTGCTCATTGTGGGATGGAGTGTGGCTCAGGATGGAGGATGGTCCAGCCGCACAGCTGATCCCATTAAGGTTTGAGGGTGGGGATGTTAGGGGGTGTTACATAGGGTGGATATTGGTCCAGCCGCACAACTGGTCCCAATGGGGCTGGAGGTAGGGTGACCAGACGTCTCAGTCTAGCCAGGACAGTCCTGGTTTTTTTTGGTGTTTGTCCCGGTTCCCGACTTTAAAAAAAAATGAAATGTCCCGGTTTTTATCGCTTGCCGGCCGAGCATTCGCAAAATGAGTCCCGGGAAATTTATGGTCACCCTAGCTGGAGGGGAGTTGGATGTTAGAGGTATCCCAGATAGGCTTCCTCGAAAAGGTGAGATTTCAGGGAGATTTTGAATGTCTGAAAGCCGGGGGAGAGTCTGATGATGCCTGGCAGGGAATTGCATGGAGAGGGGGCAGCACAGGAGGTCTTTATCTTTAATAAAAGATATAGGCCCATATTTACTAAATGCCATAAGATGCCTTTCTGGTCCCAGAAGTCACTTTACAGCCCAATCAAGTGAATGGGCCTTAATGTGTCTTTCGGGTGCCCCAAAGCGTCTTATTGCAAAACGCTGCTTAGTTAATATGGTCCGTAGTACTACACGCACTAACTGTTCTACTCAAATGTATATTGATGTAAACGTACTAAATATTGCACAGTGTTCTCTCAGGGGTGGAAAATAACATGAAGATACAGTAACGACAGCGCTTAGGGGAAAGTGGTCAGCAGTTTCAAATAAGATGTGTAGGGTAATAACACATCATTGATTTCTGCTTTAAATCTTTAAGACATACAGTAGATAAGCAATTCCCACTCTTTTGGACATTGGACCCTACAGATTAATCAAGACGAACGGCCGGATACATTAAAGAGTTAATATCGTACTCGCAAAAAAAAATTATTACGAGAGTTATTACTGTGATTGTAAGTTGGTATTCAAATTGCAGTAATAATTTACCGGGTGCGATATTTGGGAAAAATCGGGAATTAACACGGCCATTATATGCGTTTATAACCCTGCATTGTGATAATATTTCTGTCGGCTTCTGTGATAACCATTATTACAGAAGCCTTTGTTAGAAATATCATGAACTTGTTTGATGCCGGTGGTTAGCAAGGTATACCACATGCACCAAAGGGTTAATACATACATAAAAAAGTGAACTACTTTCCCAAAGGGTTAACCCCCTCCCCTGGGCAACTACCCCCTTCCCCCCACAACAAACATTCACCCCCCCCCACCGCTACCACCCCCCCCCCCCCCCACCCTGTAGACTAATGCCCAAGATCCCTATTAGCCAAATGCGGTTAATAGTGGTTTGGGTCATTATCCCCCAAAAATATACATGTTTAAAAAAAGTAACAGTTTACACATTAATAACATTTTACACATAAAACCATTGATTGTCACTGTGGATAACGAGGCCACACCAATTGCGGGCCCAGATATTCACATTGGCAATAAATGGTAGCCTGTAATAAAAAAAAAAACATTAACAACCTTAACAATATTTAAAAAAAAGCATTAATAAACCCCCTTCATTACCTTAGTGTGTGTGTGTGTGTGTGTGTGTGTGTGTGTGTGTGTGTGTGTGTGTGTGTGTGTGTGTGTGTGTGTGTGTGTGTGTGTGTGTGTTGTGGGGTATGTTAACCCCTTGGTTACCTTAGCAGTTAGTAACCACTAAGGTGGGAAACAGGAGTATGCAGTTCATTTTTTTTAATGTACTATATTAACCCCTTCGGTGCATGTGGAATACCTCGGTAACCACAGGCATCAAACGTATTAATGTTATTTCTATCATAGACTTCTGTAATACTAGTTATTACAGAAACTGATGATAGAAATTGTATCGTGATTTTGTCCGAATATCGAACCTATTAAGTTATTACTGCAATTTTGATGTATACCAAGTGGTGCGATATAAACTAACCTTTAACTTAGTTTGATATATCGGCCCTAAGTCTTACTACAGTACATGCATTAGTATACGCTAACATATTTTTTCACATTTGTGTCCAGTTAAACATTTTATTACAAAAAATAACACACAGGCCCTAACACTATTTATTTGAAACAATATTTGTTTACTTTAAAGAGATTTTTTTATTCGTCACTTGATACATATATAGTTACATAGTTACATAGTTACATAGTAGATGAGGTTGAAAAAAGACGTACGTCCATCAAGTTCAACCTATGCTAAATTTAGACAACAGATACTTTTTCCTATATCTATACTTATTGATCCAGAGGAAGGCAAACAAAAACCCCAGAGTCATATCCAATGATATCTCATAAGGGGAAAAATAAATTCCTTCCTGACTCCAAGAATTGGCAATCGGATTAATCCCTGGATCAACATCCTTCCCATGTATATTTATTTGGTATATCCCTGTATACCTTTCCTATCTAAAAAGATGTCCAACCTTTTTTTGAACAAATCTATTGTATCTGCCATCACAGTCTCCATGGGTAATGAATTTCATATTTTAACTGCCCTTGCACATACTTCTGTGTTTCTGAAGATGTTTGATGCTCACATTTTTAAATTACGTTTTCCGGTTTACGGCGAGATGAAAGTCGTGTACAACTTTGATCCCATTTTTGGGGCGCGCACAGAAATCAATCTTTTTAATACACGCCATTAACATTTGTACGCCTGGCACAACATCTTTACGCCTGGCACAACATCTTTACGCCTGGCACAACATCTTTACGCCTGGCACAACATCTTTACGCCTGGCACAACATCTTTACGCCTGGCACAACATCTGTACGCCTAGTACAACATCTGTACGCCTAGTACAACATCTGTACGCCTAACATAACATCTGTACGCCTAACACAACATCCGTACGCCTAACACAACATCTGTACGCCTAACACAACATCTGTACGCCTGACACAACATCTGTACACCTGGCACAACATCTGTATGCCTGCAACATCTGTACGCCTGGCACAGTCAATTTCTGCGCAAACAGGAAAGGGACATGTTTGATGCTACTTGCCCACACAAGCGCACCTTACAATTTCCCCAGCGCCAATTTTCACCAAAGTAGCTGTTTCGATGCTTAGTAATATACAGTATTAATAATAACTTTATTTCACATGGCACTTTTCTCCCAATGGGACTCAAGTCGCTTCCCAATTACAGTATAGCGCGCGGTACGAAGTACATGGGATTTTTAAATCTCCACCCAGATAAGTTTACACTCTGTGTTTTTTGTGCCTGAGGCACAGGGAGATAAAGGGATTTGTCCAAGGTCAGTGTTGATTGTTCTCAATGTCAGTGTCTTTACTCACTGATCCACTCCTACTGTACATCGTACATACTGTAGCCCCAAAAGTGTCAAACATAGAAGAAAAAAAAACCATTTTAACTTTAACTGCCTCATAGAAAGGAGTATTGAATTCTGTGTTAAAATCAGAATTGTATTAAAATGTAATTTTGGACCTTATCCCCTGAATATTGTTTAATTTGGTCCATTGGCAGCTGTGTAAATTGTATGTTACTATAAGGAAGAAAATGTCCTTTATAACCAAAAGTCAGAATGCTTGTAAGTTTCAACAGGTCAGATATTAATGATGCAGCTGTGGCTTGCAGTATTCACACAATAGACTCTGATAATGTTCTATTTCCATTGATTAATGAACACATTTTTCATTTTAGTTTATCTGGTTGAACAATGCATGCATGGATAATCCAATTAATCATTGCTTCTTCAAATTTACATTTTGTCATTTGTAAGTTACAAAGTGGCTAAATGGTCAGTCAAAGTGTACTAATGGCAGTGACATGTTTAAGGGATCAGTCCCTGCACAAACATGTACATTATGAACACTATATTAAATTGTAAAAATTATGTTTTATAAAGCTCTAGCCGTGTACGCGGCACAATACACAGATGTTACAATACAAAGAATGCCCACAGTCTGATTTTTGGTGCCTGAGGCACAGGTAGATGAGGTATATTTCTGGAGGTCAAAGGGGCAGAAACTGTATCTCCCCTTGTTCTGCCAGTTCAAAGGCTGTTTCATAACTAGGTCACTATTCTATGATCAGACAAGTCTATTCAGATCAGATTCAGATCAATGCTTTTAGCATTATCCTTTCTAGCAGAGTAAACATGGCCTGTTCTACTGGGAAGAATGCCGTTTTGCAAATATTTGCTCAATCAGTACTCTGTGTTTATATTAATAAAAAAATTGCCCTATATTTGATTTTCAAAATGAAATGCAATCTACATTCCCTTAGGATTTACATACATAAAAATGTACCTCAGTACAATGGTTAAACACTATTCACCTTTCTTTTGTCACCACCTCTTACTGAGGTCTTGCACATATGGAGTCATTCTGGAAGTGGAAATACGGGGAGTTATAGGAAGCACATACAGTATTATAATGGTCCATTGAAAGTGTTCTGGGACATCTTCTGTCTTCTTCTGTTAGCATCCAAAAATCTGCCAGGGTCTTTTGTGAATGACAAATACATTTCTTAGATACCACAGAGTTATCGACAGGCTGCCCTCAATTAATAAGAACTGTAATCTAATTGTTTTCATGTAATAGTAAAAACGGTGTGTTTTAGTGTTTCCATAATTCCTCACTCAAAAAAGAGGACACCAAGCTAGCACACTCATCACGCATGCGCAGTCGGTGCTCATCGCTGGCGCATGCGCGGTTGCCTTTTATTCGCGCATGCGCAGTCGGCGTTTGCCGCCCGTGCATGCATGAACAAAAGCCGCCTGCGCATGAGCGAGCAAAATCTAAATGCGCATTGGCGAGCGATGAGCGGTCACTGCACATGCGCGAGGAATGAGCACCAACTGTGCATGCGCGGTCGCGCTCGCACATGCATGGCCAGAAATTCCAGACGGTTTTAGTATATTTAAATATTCCTCCCAAACGGCGACTTTATATTAAAAAGCCGAACATGTTCGGAAAAATATGGACGTATGGCACCCTAGTTTATTATATTATGAACCCAGTTAGTACCCTTTGGACATACAGTGTACGTCATGAGGACAAGCATGCCAGTTGCCCTCCCCCTCCCCATACCGCCTTCCTCCTCCCTCCCCCTTCTCTCTCCCCAACCCCCAATACTTTGTTCTTCTCCCCCCAGGTTAATACCTCCTTCTCCACATCCAGGCCCAAACCTATCTATATCTATCGTCCCCACCCCCCATCCAGGACCATACCTCTTTCTTTCCTCCCCACCCAGGCCCAAACCTCCACCCCCCTCCACCCCATATACCTCCTCCCCCTCCCCATATCCAAACCCATACCACTTCCCCCCCCCTCCCATATCCAGACCCATATCTCCTTCCCTTCCCCTCCACCCCCCCACTCAAGGTCCATACCTTCTCCCCCGTCTGCTCCTTTCATTTGTCCTGGCACCTTGGCCCCAAGATGTCTGTTGGCGGCCCGGCACATAGTATACATTTTCTATGGGACAAAGGTAAGGTGGGAATCTGACATAACCAATAAAGATGCTTCGGGACACTTTTTTTAATATTAGATGTCACCTACATAAAAATGTTACGTCTAGATGCATTGGAGTGGAGAAAAAGAGAAAGACCTAAGATGTTACACTTATATAATTTTATATATGATGTAGAAAACTATTTTCTACAATGTGTGTAGGAGCAAATGTTCTTTTAACAGCAGTAGAGCTGTATTGTTTATTCTCAGCGTGACATTTAACCTACTTATTTGTCACACACTGAATAAAATTTCAGGTGTCCAAACTAATTGTATCCCTTCAATTAACACATATAAAAGCATTTGGATGTAAATGCTACAACCAGTGCAAAATACTGATATTGAATATTCTGAAAAGTTCATATTCTGCATTTTTTTATATTACGGCTTTGAATGTCTCTGAAGCAGAAAGTTAAATGGAAAAATACATTATTCATTAACCAGAAGTTGTGTGCCAATAAGTGGTGCACTAGAGATTATTGAGCTTGCTGTTTCATGTTATTATTGGAAATTGGACTAAAGTTCCAGCTGTTGCCCAGTCCGTGTTCTTTCAAATAACGGAATAATAAAAAACAGCCCACAGTATAGTCCTGTAGTTTTACTGAAGAACAGGGACACGACTAGTCTGCCTGGGCTATTATGGGGGGTGGGGGGGGAGTGGAAGGTGTACGTTCCCCCCCATCGACAGCCTTAAGAGTCATTACACCTCTCCCCCTCTCTCTCACACCTGCACCCCACTCTCAACACACACTTTTGGTGGAATAGGCATCACCAGACTTAACACTTGGAGTGACTGCCAATTTCAATTGAAAGAGTGTTTGCCTGTTTGGAAGTTTTCGCTTCTTGTAGGACACATTGCTAGCAGAAGTAGTAGCCCTGTGACAATGGCACTGTTGGTGTAGGGAAAGGTGGTTTTAATCTCAGGGCCAGTTTGTGTTATAGATAAAGCAGGCACTTACTGAAACTATGTCAGTGTTTCCATCCCTGCCTAATTAGTTCTCAGGTGGTGTCATTGTTGGAAAGGGCAGACCCACTTTTAGTTATGGGCAAAAGAACATCTGTCCATTCTTCCAGATTGGCTCTTATTGACCCAATCACATCTTTTTCAGAAGAAGGAAACATTACGTATTCCCTGGGTTCAACTGGCCTTAGAAGGAAATCTCCCCACAGTGACAGTTCTAGCTTATTGGAGATACCAATTAGGATAATTACTCTTGACCTTTGTTTACACCATTTCTGTTATTTTGGACATCTCCACTGAATTCTACTATAGAACTGGGTATTTCTAAGCTCTTATCTTGTTTAGTGCTGTTATTATATATACTCATTATACATTATAACTGTATTGGTCCATGGACTTAAAAAGTGAGGTTTGAGGGTTCTTGCCAAACATCCACTAACGTCTTTGCTCCCAGAAAGACCCACAATGCATTGCGGTGTACACTGGTAGATGTAGAATAAGGTATCCTTGCCCTTCAATATTAATGGATTCAATCTGACTTCAGCATTACGTTGATTGGGGATCTTAGCAATTGCTAATGCCCTTGCACTGGGCCTCTTCTCATCATTCAAATACTGCATATATTGTATAATTGTTACCCATGTATGTGTACAGACAGGTCCAGAGCATCTTTAAAACAGCAGTGAAATGTTTAAAATTCATTAAAAAAAATTATTAAGAGTTGGAAAAAAATATTTTTATAATGCTGTAATATCTAATACTACACAAATGATTTGTTTAAAAAAACAGCAGATGTCTTGGTGCTTTAAGCCTATTGGAAGAGATAAAAATCTCAGGTTAGAAAAGAAGATACAAATCTCTCCAAACCATATCTATTAATAATGTATCTCTATGCACTTCAGTCGTTCTGATACTTTGTGTCAGTTGCATCACAAATCTAACAGGACTACTTCCTAACTCCTGAGAAAAACAAATGATCTACTATTTTCAACTTCATTTTATATCCTGTAGTCTGCTTGTGCACGTTGTAACATATTGAAAGCTGTGTATTGGCCCCGTGTAAGTGTAGATTAATCACAGAATGGGATTTAAAGCTGCAGTTCAGTCTTTTTTTTTTTTTAATTTATTTTTTTACTTCAATAGTTTCATCTGGGCAATCTCTACTTACCTAAAGAACTGCATAACTGCCGGTCAATTCGTTCTCCGTCTATTGATCGGCAAAGTTTGGCGACATCTTTAAATATGGGGAATGTAAATCGTTGCTATAGGAACAATCATGCTTGTTAAAATAGAATACAAGAAAATTGGTCTTTCAAAGTAGTTTTTTTTTTAAAACAGAAAATGCTAAAAGTATTTTTTCTTACTACAGAACTGATTTATTAAAAAAAACCCACACATGCAGGATATTGCCTGAACTGCAGCTCTAATGGACCAACAAAACAAAGGCGTGACAATGTATTGAGAGCATTAATACTCTAGTACAGGGGTGTAGTCCAGTCCTCAAGTGCAACATCAATGCCCCGTCCTGGGCGCCAGATGAAGAGCCCTGACTTACAGTATTGAAAATATATAGGCCAGGAGTGGACAACTCCAGTCCTCAAGGGCCAGCAACAGGTCAGCTTTCCATACACCTAAAGGAGAAACCTGCGAGGCTTTGAAAGCTTTACATAGTGTTACACCTCTGGAGAACTCAAATACTGTATCACTGCATATGACGGATCAACATTTAGAAGCTACATTTGAAAGAGTCTAGCTTAGCTTTAAAGCTTAAATGTGAACTCCCACCTAGGACCACAATAACCCGTTAACGCCTACATAGCTGCGGCACCAGAATGTGTTGCCTCTGCCACCTGCAAAAAAAATGTTCTTCCAAAGATAGCAAAGCAGCACGATCTGTACTTAAAATATGTTTACAATGACTTAACGAAACCAATGACATCGGAAAAATTGTGTACCAAATGCTGTTGATTTAAGATGGGGCTTCATAGGCATCAAATGGATATAGTTGTCCGCAATATCATCCAAATGGGGCTAAATATAAACTAAATATATACTGTTTCTGACTGTTTCCATTGCCAGTTGTATTATAGTACTTTAGAAGCAATGGCAGTACCTTTTTTTGTTAGTTACACTTTAGTTCTGTTAGAAGTTTACATTATTCTATTACTTACAGTATATCTGCATATTTTTTCTGGATAAAAGGATGCATTACTGTGCATATTGCATCATTCCTAGGAGCATTTCTCTAAATGCAGTGAAATATTCTTAAATTGTATTTTCTATCCTAGCAAACGCTGCACATGCTGTATGCTGCTTACATTGCAATCTATTTATTGAATGATGCAGTAAGCAAGGGATGCTCAACTCCAGTCCTCAAGCCCCCATAACAGGTCAGGTTTTCAGGATATCTCTGCTTCAGCACAGGTGACTGAATCAGTTGCTCCCTGCTTCAGCACAGGTGGCTGAATCAGTGGCTCAGTCAGAGACTGAGCCACTGATTCAGCCACCTGTGCTGAAGCTGGGATATCCTTAAAATCTGTCCTTTTGGGGGCATCTTGAGGACTGGGGTACACAACCTCTGCTGTAAGCTGTTTCAATTGTATCTCTTGTCTTTTCCAGCTGCATATATAAAGGTTTATCTGTTAGAAAATGGATTGTGTATTGCAAAGAAGAAGACGAAAGTGGCACGCAAATCGTTAGACCCATTATACAATCAAGTGATTCCCTTTACTGAAACGTCGCAAGGAAAAGTATTACAGGTAAGGAAATGTGTGGCCATTTAAAGATTATGGGGGTTATGCACAAAGCAGTGATAAGTGTTTTTAAGTGAGATACATGCTTTTTGGCACAATTTATGATGCAATTTTTTTTAGCAATGACTGTGTTTTGATGATGAAAAGCCTTTTAAGCACGATACTGCAGTGTTATCATTGCTTTGTGAATCGCGCTGCACGCAATATTGAGAAATAAAGGCATGTATCTCACTTAAAAACACTTATCACTGCTTTGTGCATAACCCCCTATGGCTCCAACACACAAAGGCATAGTTACAAACGGCAACATGAAAGAATGTTCATTGCTATTGTACACCCTCACTGTACTCATGACCAGATCATGGGGTGGAAAAAATTAACTGATTGGAATCTACTGTATGCAGTTCCTAAATGCATTGACATTGTGAAATCATTCACCCAAGCTTTAGCTTCTTAGGTACTTTACGACCAAATCAACCCAGCAAGAGGTATATAGATAAGAAGTAGATGATGAGCTCATATATATATGCACGATATATATATATATATATATATATATATATATATATATATATATATATACACACACACACACACGCACACTCGTATAGTGACCACAATTTGTGAAACGTGTTGGATCAAAGTTTGTCTTGAGCGAGGATCCATAGTCACTCACACCAGGAGACACGCAATCCTCTCCGGGCCCGCTGAGGACTGACATTTTAAGCAGATACTGTAATCCTTATTTCTATTTTATACTTAGCATTTTTTAAGTTGTCTTGTTTGTATGATATTTGATAAATTGTTTTGCCTTTAGCCCACTCTAAGTTTGCTTTGGATTTGTGCCTCTTCTCCAGAGCCATTTATATACATACACTGTGTTCAGAAAAGACGGGCCCCCTTTTATTGATCAATTATACGTCTGTCACAGTAAATTTTTACACTTAAGAATGATTTCATAATCTAGTAAATATTCTTTGGAATTGGTGGTGATGGCGTGATGACCTCATCACGTGCACGTTATCGATTATGCAATCAGACGGTGGCGTTCCCGTCTTCGGGCGCCTTTCAGCAGAAGGAGGACATTTTGAACACACACTTTGAACCACACTATCAAGTCAAACTTTATAGTAATCTTTGTGTTTCAGATTAGATTATAACTGTTTAACATTTTTACGAGCTACGAAGGAAAATTTCCTATTTCTCGTTTAATTAACATGAACCTCCCGCAGCGTATCTGGTACTTGTTGACATAATACAGTGACGTCAATTTAGTTATCATCCGTTGATTGTCTACATTGTGCTTCTTATATAGTGTTAATCTACATAACAGACCTACAATTGTGCGCATTTTCATGAGGATTGAGCGAGAAATATATAAAATATGATGATAAAATGAAAAGGCTCCCTTTTTTCTGAACACTGTGTATATACTGTACATATATATATATATATATATATATCAATCAATCAAAGGATTAGTAGCGCCAAAATGACAAGTGATAACATTGAAATAAAAACAAATTATATGAAAAATAAAACGGGTGAATCATAAAAAATAAAAAGATGATACTAATCCACTCATCAGAATGTCCAGTCAGTTGTCGCTTGAATGGGTGTGGGGCAGCGTTCAGCAGAAGAACCAGTTCCACAAAAATCTATTAGACAGAAGGAGAAAGCGCACAACCCATAGCGTAAAAACGTATAAAAAGTTTAATAAAAATATATAGAGAGGGAAACAAGCTTACTCACAAACATAACATGTAATTAGGCATGTATGATAATAATATCACCACCACAGGAACAGCACGGCAAGATCTCCTGCAGCGTCAAATATAGCAAACGCCGCCCGCTCGTGTCCCACGGTCTCAGACCTCATGGATGGTGTTGAAACCTGTAATCTTAGGAGTCCTGAGTTGTCAGTCTCTCTACACCAGACTGGCTATCAACCGCGCCAATTCTGGGGCTGTGTGCAGCAGGGCTGGAAGCTTGCCACTACTTCCGACCCTTGTTGATGACGTAGTGTTGGCGCTGCTTCCTAACGCGTTTCGTCAGACACATTGACTTTTTCAAAGGATGTTGGAATAACAACAGAGACAGAAATATATATACCCAGAAAAGTGGGTGGTGGAAAACAATTAATCAATCACAAAGCTCTCCCAATTGAAACTAAAAGGGCAATAACTTGAATAAACACATATCAGCTGTTAGAGCTACAAGAAAAGAAAACAAATATTAGTATTACAACATAATTAAACTAAAGGGAAAGAATATTACCTTCAGTTTAAATAGCCGTAACAAAATAATATAACAAATGCAGGAATTACAAACTGAATAGTATAAACAAATGCAACATTGTTTAGTACATATTATTAGTGAAAAATTTGGCCAAGCAATAGCCCCAGAGGGAGAGGTATCAATACTAACACATCAAAAATAATAATGTATATTTCTAATACTTGCACAGACAATAACATCCGTGCCTACTTCTCCAGCTCAGCCTTAATTGTCACTGTAAAATATCAATATAGCAAAAGAGGAGAGAAGCTCCACCAGGGAGCAACAGAGCCAAAAACAAAAAGATATTAACCCATAAGCAGATTGGAAAGAAACCAATATTAAACAATAGTGCTTGTGTCAATGGACTCATTAAATCCACCAGGCGCTAGTGTCGCGAGCTGGTAGATCCAATAAGTCTCACGTTTACACAACTTTTTGAAACGATCACCCCCTAAAGTAAGAGGAGATATATATTCCAATCCTATAATTTTTAACGTTTTTGGGTCTTTATTGTGAACCATTTCAAAGTGTCTATAGATCCCATGGCTGCTAACTCCGTTAACTATACTTCTTCGATGCTCCAAAAAACGAGCACTCAAGGGACGCGTGGTGCGGCCCACATATTGTTTGCCGCAACCACACGTCAGCATGTATATAATGTACATGCTTATACAAGTAATGTATCCTATAACACTATGTGTATTGCCCTTGACAAAGGAGATAAACTGATCAGATGTTGACAGATGACTACAGGTGATGCAGCGTGTTCTGCCACACCTATGGTTACCAGCAGGCCTCAAGTGAGACAAAGCAGACGGGTGATTATTGTTGATTTTAGTAGGTGCCAGAATATTTTTCATATTTCTGGCTTTCCTAAACACTATTGACGCTTTATCGGGTAGATGTGGCCCCAAATGGGGGTCACATTTTAAGATATCCCAATGCTTATTTAAAATTCTGCCAATAGTATTTGCGGATTGATTATAACCTGTTATAAATCTCAGGGACATAGATGTATCCGGGGTATGTCTTTTATAATGCTTCATATTATTTATCCTCTTATTTCTGGATTGTTCCAGAAGAGAGGATCTGTCTAGAGCAGCAACTCTGTCAAAAGATTGTTTGACGAGTTGAGTATCAAATCCCTTGTCCCTGAATTTCAACTCAAGTAGCTGTGATTGGGTCACAAAGTCGCCGTCCTTCGTGCAATTTCTCTTCATTCGATGAAATTGGCCCAGTGGGATGTTATTTAGCCAACGTGAGGCATGGTTGCTCTCTGCATGAACGTAGTTATTAACACTTACAGCCTTGCAGTGTGTTTTAGTTAGTATATTAGCATCTTCATCCATCTCCAATTCCAGATCTAAAAATACCACAGAATTGGCATGAATATCAAAAGTAAACTTAAGCCCTAAATCATTTTCATAAAATGATCTTATGATAGTTCTGAAATCACCCTCTTCACCATCCCAAATTAATATAAGGTCATCTATGAAACGGCCATAGTATACGACACCCGCCCCCAGTGCCACATTCTGCCACACGGCCAACTCCTCCCAGTAGCCCATGTACAGGTTGGCATAACTAGGTGCGAATCTCGCACCCATGGCCGTTCCACAGGTCTGCAAATAATAATTGTCTTCAAATAAAAAATAATTATGTGTTAAAATAAAATTAATACTTTCCAATAAAAATGTTTTTTGATTTGAAGGGATGGTGGCAACCTGATTCAGCCAAAAGCTCACTGCATCGATCCCCCTGGAGTGCACTATGGACGTGTATAAAGATGATACGTTACATGTAGCCAACAAAAAGGTGGGCTTCCATTTTATCCCGGAGATGGCGTCAATGACATGAAGCATGTCCCTAATATGAGACCTAAGTGTGGTCACAATAGGTTGAAGATAATAATCAACATACTGGGGCAGGCTCGCCATCATTGAGTCCACCCCCGAGACAATAGGCCTACCGGGGGGATCGATTAGAGTCTTGTGAAGTTTTGGCAGATGGTAAAACACAGGTATACGCGGATGATCATTAAACAAAAATCGATATTCTGATCTAGTGAGTATGCCATCTGTATGGGCTCTGTCTAACAGATATTTAAGCTCAATCTGGTATCTGGAAGTGGGATCAACAGAGAGGGTGGTGTAGGAGGCAGTGTCCCCCAGGAGTCTGGCATCTCACGTAGGTAGGCGTCTTTGTCCTGGACGACAGTGCCCCCCCCCCCCTCCTATCCGCCTGTCTGATAATGATACTCTCATTATTCTTGAGAGCTTCTAAGGCCTCTCGTTCTGGCTTGGAGAGATTATGTTGAATCCTAAAGGGTCCTGAACACAGTATATATATTTCTGTCTCTGTTGTTATTCGAACGTGTTTTGAAAAAGTCAATGTATCTGACGAAACGCGTTAGGAAGCAGCGCCGACACTACGTCATCAACAAGGGTCGGAAGCAGTGGCAAGCTTCCAGCCCTGCTGCACACAGCCCCAGAATTGGCGCGGTTGATAGCCGGTCTGGTGTAGAGAGACTGACAACTCAGGACTCCTAAGATTAGAGGTTTCAACACCATCCATGAGGTCTGAGACCGTGGGACACGAGCGTGCGGCGTTTGCTACATCTGACGCTGCCGAGCTATTCCCGTGGTGGTGATATTATTATCATACATGCCTAATTACATTTTATTTTTGTGAGTGAGCTTGTTTCCCTCTCTATATATTTTTATTAAACTTTTTATATGTTTTTACGCTATGGGTTGTGCGCTTTCTCCTTCTGTCTAATGTATATATATATATATATGTGTGTGTGTAAATATAACTGTATGCTCATCTGCATGTCTAAGGCAGGTCTGCAACCCCGCCCTTCACCATTATCACCCAGCACACAGCACTTCCACTGCAGCAAGGGATTCTGGGAAATGACATGCACATGAGCACACAGTGCCACTTTTTGCTTCAAAAACCATTTTTAACATTGTTCCCTATAGGCTTAAGCTTGCTGCATGGTCACAGCTTTGAGCACAGCCAGGGTTAAGGTGCATACCCAGAAAACCACCCGCAGACAGCTGTTTCGACCTTAATGGGTCTCATCAGTGTGGGCTTGATTGACTAGGTATGCAAAGAAGCTAAGGGATGGGGTATACCATAATACTGAGTTAAGTTATGGTGAGTAAAAAAAGTGACAAAAACCCTCCATTGCAAAGCAAATATGCAAATATGTAAATATAACTGTATGCTCATCTGCATGTCTAAGGCAGGTCTGCAACCCCGCCCTTCACCATTATCACCCAGCACACAGCACTTCCACTGCAGCAAGGGATTCTGGGAAATGACATGCAAATGAGCACACAGTGCCACTTTTTTGTGGGTGGGTTTACTGGCTATGCATCTTAACCCTGGCTGTGCTTAAAGCTGTGACCATGCAGCAAGCTTAAGCCTATAGGGAACCATGTTTAAAATGGTTTTGAAGCAAAAAGTGACACTGTGTGCTCATTTGCATGTCATTTCCCAGAATCCCTTGCTGCAGTGGAAGTGCTGTATGCTGGGTGATAATGGGGAAAGGCGGGGTTGCAGACCTGCCTAAGACATGCAGATGAGCATACAGCTATATTTCCGTTATATATATACTGTATATATATGACTGTCTCCAGGGCATCATACATCTTGACAATAATTTAAATGAGGTGCAGCGGTTAGGTAGAGTAATTACCTAACAGATGACCCAGCACAAGCAAAAAATAAGAAATGGTGATTTAGTAGCCAGATCGATGTTGCGGTCTCCAATGGGACCTTTTTCAAGGTCGTCTCCTCCTTGCCTCTTTACCTGCATCAAAAACATTTGCCAGGTCTAAAATAGCTTAAACATCTCTGGCTGAAGATCGGACTCTAATGTACAAGTATTGATTAAGTAGGTTACTTACATTTGATAAAGCCACTTCTAGAATACTAAAAGTGCATTGTCACAGGAGAGCACGCAGTTACACCTTTAAACCAGGATAATTTCACTGAGCAAAACAAGATAATGAAATAAATTGAAATGTATTCATTTGAAATAGGCAAACACACAATGTTACACAATTTACAGTAAAAAGACACACTTACTTGGGGAATTGGGATTGAAAAAAAACTATACTTTCCTAGGTGTAGGGGCTTATTGCCAAGCTTACCCTAAAAAGTGTTAGAACTGAAACCACCATGCAGTTCCAACCGCCACAGCCCCCTTATCTCTCCAAAGGGCTGACATTCACTTGCTGCTTGGAATCTGGAAAATTGTAAAGTCTTGAGAGAAACTAAGAGAACTGCCAAATCTGAGCTGTGTAAGGTTTATTAAAACCTCTCAGTTCCTTTCCCGGAACTCTTTCTCCCCATCAGGAGCGTGAGGAATTTCCCTAGCAACCAATCTGAGACAAACCAGTAACAAAAATGGGGTTTCTTAAACATCTGACTGAACCCAGGGTCATTTGAAAATATGGCCCCTCTGCCCCTGCTTCCCTCCATGCCCCCCACGGTGAGAGACTCCGGCCAATCTGGGTAGACCAAATGGACAGGCACATTGCATCCCTTTGATCTGAGATGTGGATAATTGAATCACACCTTGAACATCCTCTAGGCCTTTCATCCCCAGATGTCCTGTGCACAACGCATATGTTTTAAAACACACAGTTTAATAAACTATACTTTTATACTGTGTTTGCTAAAAATGTCTAAGTCTTTCTTTGGTGTCAGGGATAGAATAAGAATGTATACTTTCTATTCTCACTCGCCATATCCCCGCCACACTGCAAAAACCTGACTTTAAATTTTTACACAAAATAAACCTCGCAGCTTTATCAGATAGCTGGAGCATCCCCTGAACCCTTATACCAGGTTCAGGGAGACTTAAGCATGAACTGGGCACCCCCTTTATACTAGGGATCGCTGTACCCTTCTGGGGATACCTTGATCCCAAAGGCCCATTTTACCTTTCTGGTCTGTGCTGAAGCAGGGACTCCTGGCGGTGAGCTGCAAGAACGTTTTCAGGGTAGGATTTTGACCAGAGCATTGTGCTTCAATGTATCTGAGAATCCTATCTGATTCCCGGCTACATTTTTGGGGTATCCAGTAACTCTGGAACCCCACTACATAGCTTCAATCTCTGCTTGTTGGCATTCCTGGAAAGGCAAAAACATAACATTTCTTTGTCGCACATTTTACATACAGACACAACAGTACATATTCGATAGGCAGCTCCAAGAGCTGACACTCTAGGACCCCAAAACATGGATCAGGGGAAACTAAGTGGGCTTCACTTTTATTAGTGAGCCTGGTTACCCGTCACATGTATTTAGACAGTTTGGGGAGAATGAAATATAACTCTTATAATAGAAGCAAAGTGCAATACATAGATTGCTATACGTCCATATGTATTCTATACATTGTCATGGGAGACCAGGTTTCATCAACACATTAATACTGGGATTCTGGATTGAGCACAACAAGGAGGGCAAAATAAATCGTAATTTATTTCCTTTTCAGACAAACACAATTCTTCACAATTACACTTAATAAACACTTACTGGGATGGGGAAACGAAAGAAAATGTCTACGGAACGAATTACTTGAAAACAAAGTCTCTGGGCACCCCTGCACGCATGCAAGTGGGTGCGAGATTTGAGCCGTGTGACAATCTTTGGCTAGGGGCGCAAATTGCCACCCCTATATCTCCGCCGAAAGGAATATTTCCGTTGGGTCCTTACAGGATTCGGTCAGGAATCCTTAGCTGAAACTAATTCTGGAAGAGGGGCATGATCCTAGGTTACGATGTTGTTAACCCCTCACACTCCGGAACCGCTGATGCTGTAACTTGGACGAGTCTTAGATGGAACTCGGATGAATCTAACTAGGACTGGGCTGCAGGCATTTTTATAGGGTTAAGGATCCTATCTCTAACATACCCAGCCAATCCTCCAGTGGGAACAACTTTTCCCACCTATCCCAGACTTGCTAGTAGCTCACGAAAGGGCAGAAGTTGCTTCCTGGTTTGCTCAGAGCAAGTGCTAATTTGACACCTAAACTGCTTAGCACACCGGGCCCAACCCCTTACCTGGCGACAGTAAGTCTGGGGTTTGGCTACCAAGTGTTGATAGTTCATACTTCGTATTAATATCTGGTATTTTGCAATAATCCAGCCCCCCTGACACCTAGGGTCTATGAGGCTTTTCAACTCCGGACTTCTCTAGATACTGGGGCACCAACTCAGCAGGGTGCCCATTGATGTATGGAGATGAAAAATTCCTCAGCTCATCCACCGTTAACACATTGACATGCTAATAGATTCATTGCCGGACTGGCAGGAAAGGGTTCCTGCCTTTACATTTTAAAACATACCTGAAACACATTTTATTTTTATATGTACTTTCTGTATGTGTGGGTGATATAAAAACAACATGTATGTGAATGTTACATTCTCAACTATCGGTATTCCCAAAATTAGAGTGCTAGATCCTTCCTAACAAAAGTTAGCTACTTAATTGAATATTGCTCTGTGATGTGGTTTGCGTTTTAAGCTATGGCATACAATGTATCACTGCTTGCCGGAATCAGTAACCGCAGAAGCACTCCACCACTTGACCTTAATTGGTTAACGAGACCGCAGGATGCATTGTTGCATTCTGCCACTTCAACTAGACCGCAAACCACTTATCCACTTGAGTTTGTGGTTTAGACTTCCCCGGAGGGTTTTGCGGTTTCGGAACTGATACAGATATTCCATGGAGCCGCTTGGCACAGTGTTAGAAGCTCCCCCTTGTGTTGCGAATACAGTTTGCACATTCAACATACATTCATATGACTGCAGCTAGTTTTTGAGCTGCAAAACAGGGATATTACAGATGATGTATAGGGGAAACATAGCATTGTGGTGACCATTAATTAACCCCTTCATCCCAAACAAGGTATAGGGGTAACCAGCTGCGTATAAGACCTTTATTATTGGCCTGGTTAACCCCTTCACCGCCACACCTCCCCACCTTAAAGTACAGGCTCTGTCCCGACCACCTCGTCCGGTGGTTGTGCTGGCCTGGCACCTCTTGAGGCTATTAGTTTGCAAGGATTGTCCTGGCGGGAAAGGCCATCCACGTTGCCATGTTCACTGAATGTTCTTATGCTGGATGGTAAAGTCAAATTCCTGCCAAGCAAGACTCCAGCGCAGTACACTGGCGACACACTTTATTCGAGCTTGGCTAGTCCCACGAATTCGGGTATACTCGGGTGTATTGAGGTTTGTGACTGTTTTCTGCCCGAGTGCATTGCGTTATTTTCCAGGCAGGGATTGAAGCATTTTATTCCCGCTGGCTGCAATACTGCACAGTATATATATATATATACTGCATTACAATTCATGAATTTATGCCATCTGGTAGACACACGAAGCATTGCAGCCTATTAAATCCTAATCATTATCATTTAATAGATCAGCCGCCCGTCAGCCAGGCATGAACCATGGCTGGGAAGGCAAACGCAACGGGGCTTGTCTGAGGTGAGGAGCGGCGCATTCCAGGTATCTGCCAGGTACATACTGGGTATTTGCTCGAATAAAGTGTGTCGCAGCAGTAACTTGGCATTTTCGCCAGACACCCTTTGAAGCCAACTTAACGGGTTGTGGTCCGTGATCACAGTGAATGGGCGACTGCAGAGATAGGGCTGAAGTTTCTTCAGAGCCCACACAATTGCCAAACACTCCTTCTCAATGGTGGCATAAGCCACTTCTCTGGGCAGCAACCTTCTGCTCAGATAAACCAATGGATGTTCACTGCCCTCCTCCCCCACTTGGCCGAGTATAGCGCCAATGCCATAGTCATAGGCATCGGTCTGCACCAAAAACTTTTTGGAGTAGTCTGGTGCAGCTAGGATAGGGGCACTGGCCAGTGCAGTCTTCAGTGCCTGGAATGTGACTTCACAGGCGGGAGACCAGACAACTTGCACAGACAGTCGCTTTTGGGTCAAGTCTGTCAGGGGCTTAGCTACGGCGCTGTACTGAGGAACAAAATTTCTGTAGTAACCTCTGGTGCCAAGAAAAGCCATAACCTGCTTCTTGGTCTTGGGAACGGGCCACTGCACTATTGCTTCCACTTTGGCTGGCTCTGGTTTGAGGTGCCCGCCACCCACCCTATGCCCTAGGTACAGTACTTCTGCCATCCCTACAAAGCACTTGGTGGGTTTCAATGTGAGTCCGGCTTCCCTGATTCTGGCTGGCACCGCAGCTACATGACCGAAATGGGTGTCCCACGAATTGCTAAACACTGCAATGTCATCCAGGTATGCCCTTGCAAACCCCTGCATACCCTCCAGTAACCGATTGACCAGGCGTTGGAAGGTAGCCGGGCCATTCTTCATCCTGAATGTCATCACTAAGAATACATAGAGGCCAGTCGGGGTAATGAATGCTGACTTCTCCCTAGCCTCCTGGGTGATGGGGATCTGCCAGTAACCTTTACTGAGATCAATGGTGGTCAGGTTCTTTGCCCCCGCGAGTTCATCCATCAACTCGTCCATGCGGGGCATGGGATAAGCATCCGACACCGTCCCTGCGTTTAGCTGTCGGTAGTCGACACAGAACCAGGTGGTCCCGTCCTTCTTAGGTACCAGGACTACCGGACAAGGCTAAGGGCTCCGGGATGGTACAATTACCTCTAGGGTCAGCATCCTCTACCTCCCTCTCTATACTGCCCTTGATCTCTGCTGATATCCGATAGGCATGCTTATGCAGAGGGCGCAGATCACCTGTGAGCACCGGGTGATCTGTGATGTAGGTTCTGCCTGGCTTGTCCATGAACAGAACTTTATACTGCTCTGGCTTCTGCTCTCTGCCTGGCACTTAACTGAGACCCTATCACAACCTGCTCTACGGTACCCTCCTGCCTAGCCTTCCCTAAGAGATCTGGCAGAGCACTGCTCGCCGGATCCCCCAATAGGGGGATACAAATGGCCTGCACCGATGCCACACTCGGTGCCACGTACTCCTTGAGCATGTTTATGTGATAGGTCTTATTTCTCTCTGCCTCAGCATCTACCTGTACAACGTAGTTGCCCTCATTCACCTTTTGGAGTACCGGATACGGTCCCGACCAGGCAACCATTAATTTGTTTTCCCAAGTAGGTTTGAGAACAAGTACTTGCTGTCCTGGGATGACCTCTCTGCTACGGCATTCTGATCATACCAAGTCTTCTGCTTGGTCTGAGCAGCCCTAAGTTTGTCCTGTGCCAACCCCATGAGCATCTCTAGCCGGTCTCTGAGATCTACCACGTACTGAAGCACAGAAGCATCAGTAGTGGTACTCTCCCCTTCCCATCCCTCAAGGAATAGGTCCAGAGGTCCCCGTACCCTGCGACCATATAGCAGTTCAAAGGGAGAGAAACCTGTAGATTCTTGCGGTACCTCTCGCTATGCAAACAGCCTGTGCTCCAGGTGAATCTCCCAGTCTTTTCCCTCTGTGTGTATAAAAGTCTTAAGCATCTGCATCAGGGTCCAGTTGAACCTCTCACATAGTCCGTTGGTCTGGGGGTGGTAAGGGGTCGTGTGCTGGTGCTTCACCCCGCACGCATCCCAGAGACACTGGAGCAATTCACTCATGAATTGCGACCCCTGATCAGTTAGGATCTAACTAGGGAAACCTACCCTAGAAAAATGGCTAGCTTGGCTTTCACTACTGCCCTAGCATCAATAGTTGCAAGCGCTACTGCCTCAGGGTACCGGGTGGCAAAGTCCACCACCGTGAGGATGTAGCGCTTCCCTGACCAGCTGGGAACCATGAGGGGTCCCACGAGGTCCATGGCTACCCGCTGGAAGGGTTCCCCTATTACTGGTAACGGGTTCAAGGGTGCCTTCCCAGGGTCACCTGCCTTACCTACTTGCTGGCAGGCATCACAGGACCGGCAGAATTCTGCCACTGCACTGGATGCCCCCGGCCAGTAGTAACGCTGCAACAGCCGGGCTCACGTCCGAGCGACCCCCTGATGCCCCGCTAGTGGAATGGAGTGGGCTACCGGCAACAACTGCTGCCTATACTTCCGGGGTACCACTAGCTGTCTCTTCTCCGTCCATACCTCATCTAGCCCTGTAGTCCCTTGCTCTCTTTACAGGAGCCCGCGGTGCCACAAGAAGTAATCAGACCCTTCACTTGACTAACTAACAATAGCGCTCTAAACACACCCTAAATGTGACAATATACAATTCAACCACATATGTGTAAATAATAAAGCAGTGTGATAATAACAATCAAGTGATCTAAAGAAAAAATTAAGAAACTTAGAAACAAACTGCAACCCTTGATAAAGACTGTTCCACTCGTCTTGCACCAGGTGATCCTCCAACAAATCAGGGGAGCTCGTCTCGTAGTTATCAAATAAAGAAACACTACATAGTGTAATACTGTTGTGAATAAATTTGTGCAAACAAAGCTCAAAAATGACTACTCACAATAAAGCAGTCAAATTCAGGCAGTCATCCAACTTAAGGGGTGGATGTTCCCTGTGTATACAGCAGCCACCAGCCCCCAACCTCCAAGGAGAAAAAAAAAGAAGAAAAGAGACCATATAGTGCAGATTTGTATTTAGTATTTAAAGGGATTAAAAAAATGCAGGCTTACACTTCATATGATCGAGGTAGGCAGTATGATATTATAGGTAGTGGGTGCTCATCTGGTCACGATCCTTTTGAGTTCCTCACTATCCTCTGCTCCACCGCAATACTCTCGCATCCACGCCAGGCCCTCCCGTTGCGTCACTTCCGGTTGTTAAGCGAACTTCCGGATCTGATGACAGGGGTGGACCTCAGTTGTTCTTCCTCTTCGGTATGGGCTGAAACACTCTACACAACGGCGAAACATGTAGAGTGTTTCAGCCCATACCGAAGAGGAAGAACAACTGAGGTCCACCCCTGTCATCAGATCCGGAAGTTCGCTTAACAACCGGAAGTGACGCAACGGGAGTGCCTGGCATGGACGCGAGAGTATTGCGGTGGAGCAGAGGATAGTGAGGAACTCAAAAGGATCGCGACCAGATGAGCACCCACTACCTATAATATCATACTGCCTAC
The DNA here is from genome assembly GCF_040206685.1 of Ascaphus truei. Lineage (NCBI taxonomy): Eukaryota > Metazoa > Chordata > Amphibia > Anura > Ascaphidae > Ascaphus > Ascaphus truei. Next base: position 52,430,794 of record NC_134497.1, read on the forward strand.
CTCGATCATATGCAGTGTAAGCCTTCATTTTTTGAATCCCTTTTAATACTAAATACCATCTGCACTATATGGTCTCTTTTCTTCTTTTTTTTTTCTCCTTGGAGGTTGGGGGCTGGTGGCTGCTGTATACACAGGGAACATCCACCCCTTAAGTTGGATGACTGCCTGAATTTGACTGCTTTATTGTGAGTAGTCATTTTTGAGCTTTGTTTGCACAAATTTATTCACAACAGTATTACACTATGTAGTGTTTCTTTATTTCATAACTATGAGATGAGCTCCCCTGATTTGTTGGAGGATCACCTTCACTTGACTTAGACTCGGATGCCCGAAGTCTCATGCCCTCTAAGCTGGGGTCTGATCGCACCGCATCCCTAAACTGGATACCTAACTCTGGCCACCCTCCGGTCATACCCAAGTCAGGGGGATAGGGAACAGGGACAGGGAACAGTAAGTCAGGCTTAGTCTGGCTTACTTGTCTGGTCTCCGCAGAGGCTGCTGGAACCATAGTTCCCAAATGCAGGGGGACAGGGGCTGGTTCTTCTGCGATCCTTGCTGACTGGCTCCTGGTGATCGCTGCAACAGGCGCCAGCTCAGTTGTAAAGACGCAGGCAACGTGCCCCAGGTCAATACCAAGTAAGATCTCGGCATCAAACCCGGGAAAAAACCCCACCTCCCTCATACCACTTCCGGCACCCCAGTCCAAAAGCTTGGAGTGACCGTGGTCCTCCATCTGGCATGGTCACTTGCATCCCGGTGCCTGGGAGCAAATCCTCTGGCCGCACCATATCAGGGCGATCCAGAGTCCCCCAGCAAGCCGTCCGCCTGCCGGTCCCCGATGGTCACCTTCCGCAGATGTTTCTGCCACACATCGTTGGGCTGCATCCTGACTGGTTCAACCTGATGTCCCCCAATCTCCGCTGCTGGTCCTGAGGTGGAAAACGCAGGCTCTCCACGAACGTCCCTCTGTGAGATGGCTCGAGGGTTGTGCTTGGCTCCTCTGTGTGTGCCAGCCGCACACGGTCGACTGACCTCGCAGCTGGTGATCGTTGCCCCTGATGGGGTCCCTTGGACTGGTCCCGGTCCGGACAGTTGAATCTGAGATGTCCGACCTTGTTACAGGAAAAACACTGCCTCTCGTGTTTAAACTCTACAGCCTTGGGTGCGTTGACTGCTGCTGCAGGTTTGAGTGTCCACTGAGGGGTATTTTTAGCTCCCTTGGCTGCACGGGCCACTCCTTTGGGAGCTGCCGCGGTCCTCCACCTGGCATGGTCACTTGCATCCCGGCGACCGGGAGCAAATCCTCTGACCGCACCATATCAGGGTGTTCCAGGGTAATGGTGGACCGGAGTCCAGCAAGCCGTCCACTTGCTGGTCCTAGATAGTCACCCTCCATAGATGCTTCTGCCAGACATCGTTGCGCTGCAACCCGACTGGTGCAACTTGATGTCCTCCGATCTTTGTTGCTGGTTCCGAGGTGGCAAGTGCAGGTTCTCCTGTGTGTTGATTCCACAGCTGTGCTTGGCTCCTCTGTGTGTGCCAGTTGCACACGGGTGACTGATCTTGCAGCATGTGATCGTTGCCCCTGATGGGGTACCCCGGACCAGTCCCGGTCCAGGCAGTCTGGCCTGAGGTGACCGACTTTATTGCAGGAAAAACACAGCCTCTCATATCTAAACACTGCAGCTTTGGGTGCGTTGCCTTCTGCTACAGGCTTGTGGGTCCACTGAGGGGTGGATTTGGCTCCCTTGGCTGGGCTGGCCACATCTTTGGAAGCCCCTTTCTTGTTCATCAAAGCCCTGCTGGTCACATACTCATCTGCCATCCTTGCAGCATCTACATGGGTTTTAGGTTTATGGTCAAAGATCCATGCCCTCACGTCCGAGGGAAGCTGCTGCAGCAGTTGCTCCAGAAAGATCATGTCCAGTAAGGTATGGAACTTGGTAACCCCACAACCCTCCACACACTGGGTCCCATACAAGGCCATGCGGGCTCCATAATTCACATAGGATTCCCAGTGGTATCTTTCCACAGTCCGGAACTTGCCCTGGTATGCTTCTGGGGTGAGGGCGTACTGGATGAGCAACATGCCTTTTACATGACCATAGTCATTGGCATCAACACGTGGAATGCCCTGCACAGTTTGTTTGGCCAGACCAGACAACAAGGGGCTCAATCGCTGAACCATGTCCCGTCGTGGGACCCTGTATTGGTGACACTGAGTTTCAAAGTCATTTAAGAAAGCATCTATCTGGTCTGTTCCATCCAAGAACTTGCTGAAGCTGTGGTGGTCCACCCGGGGAATATCCTGTTCTCCGTTGACAAGGTGAGAGTGGGGGGCTTTTCTATGCACTGCGGCAAGCATCTGTATACGCTCCACTGCTGTAGCCCTTTCTCCTCATGCGGCCAGGAGAACTGTGAGCCCAGGGGCAGCAAGTCCGGCAGCCGCAATGACTACCCCCTCCGCACCCACTGGCGCCAAGCCACCAATATCCAGGTGGTCACTTGCTCCCTCCCCATGTCCTTGCAGCTCCGGAGCTGGATTGACCTCCTGCACTCCGGGCTGATTGGTGTTCGCTGCCACTGCAGCTAAGGGGCCATGCCCCTCTGGTGGAGCCTTTCAGGCTTCATGACTCTCCAAGTCCTCCTCCAGTTGCACCTTTGACTGACCGTCTGTCGGTAGTCCATAGCCTGCATATCGCTCCACGACTCAAACTCGGTCCCAGGATCGGAACCTTCCAGAGAGGTGACTCATGGTGTGCCTGCTAGCACAGGTATATGTGCAAAGGGAAAGGTCTACTATCTCGTGCTCTTGTGAAGCGTGTGTAAGTTCTACGAGTAAGTGTGTAAAATCTACGAGTTTCCCCACTGTGTTACAGAATCGCACAGGAGACTATACCATAGGCTCAATCAGTGTCCCACCGCTGCCACCAGTAAATAAACCTGTCACGGGAGACCAGGTCTCATCAACACATTAATACTGGGATTCTGTAATTGAGCACAACAAGGAGGGCAAAATAAATTGTAATTTATTTCCTTTTCAGACAAACACAATTCTTCACAATTACACTTAATAAACACCTACTGGGATGGGGAAATTAAAGAAAATGTCCACGGAACGAATGACTTGAAAACAAAGTCTCTGGGCACCCCTGCACGCATGCAAGTGGGTGCGAGATTTTAGCCGTGTGGCAATCCTTGGCTAGGGGCGCAATTTGCCACCCCTATATCTCCGCCGAAAGGAATCTTTACGTTGGGTTCTTACAGGATTCGTTCTGGAATCCTTAACTGAAACAAATTCTGGAAGAGGGGCACGAACCTTGGTTACGATGTTGTTAACTCGTCACACTCCGAAATCGCTGATGCTGTAACTTGGACGAGTCTTAGATGGAACTCGGATGAATCTAACTAGGACTGGGCTGCAGGCATTTTTATAGGGTTACGGGTCTTATCTCTAACATACCCAGCCAATCCTCCCATGGGAACAACTTTTCCCACCTATCCCAGACTTGCCAGTAGCACACAAAAAGCGCAGTAGTTGCTTTCTGGTTTGCTCAGAGCATGTGCTAACTTGATACCTAAGCTGCTTATCCATCCGGGCCCAACCCCTTACCTGGCGACAGTAAGTCTGAGGTTTGGCTACCAAGTGTTGATAGCCCATACTTCATACTGGTATCTGGTACTTTGCAATAATCCGGCCGCCCTGACACATAGGGTCTCTGAGACTTTTCAACTCCCGACACTGGGGCACCAACTCAGCAGGGTGCCCATTGGAGTATGGAGTGCTAGCTCCTTCCTAACAAAAGTTAGCTACTTAATTGAATAGGCTCTGTGATGTGGTTTGCGGTTTGAGTTATGGCATACAATGTACCACTGCTTGCCGGAATTGGTTAACGAGACCACAGGATACATTGTTGCATCCTGCCACTTCAACTAGACCGCAAACCACTTATCCACTTGATAAGACTTCCCCGGAGGGTTTTGCGGTTTAGGAAGTGATACAGAGCTTCAATGGAGCTGCTTACCACAGACACACTTATTCAATTAACGCTTGGCACAGCGCTAGATGCTCCCCCTTGTGTTGCGAATACAGTTTGCACATTCAACATACATTCATATGATTGCAGCTAGTTTCGGAGCTGCAAAACAGGGACATTACAGATGATGTATAGGGGAAACATGGCATGGTGGTGGCCAACAATTAACCCCTTCATCCCCAACAAGATTTATGGGTAACCAGCCGGGTATAAGACCTTTATTATTGGCCTGGTTAACCCCTGGTTAACCCCTTCACCGCTATATATATATACTGTACATAGTCAGAGGAGAAGCTAGGTATGTTGGCGCTAGGGGCAAGTTCGATCAACTGACCCCCACCTCCATTTTTTTTTATAGAACCAAGCCAAAAGAATCCTGTAATTGTTAACTGTGTTTGTGATTCTTTTGTATGGTCTCTATCTGTCTCCCCCCTTCCTTGTTCTCTTCTCACATATTTCTCTCTCCCTTCCTTTCTCTCCCTCTCTCACAAACACACACACTCCCATTCTCTCCCTCCCTCCATTCTCTCTCTCTCCCCTTCCCTCCCCCCATTCTCTCTCATCCTCCCCCATTGTCTCTCCCTCCTTCATCCATTCTATCTCACCCTCCCTCCCTTTCCTCTCTGCCTCATTCTCTTGTCCCCATTCTCTCCTCCCGTCCCTTTCTTCCCTCTCACCCCCTTCTTTCTCCCTCTATCCCTTCCCCCATTCTCTCTATCCTCCCTCCCTTCTCGATTCTTTCTTCCCCTTTCCCCCTTCCTCTCTCTCTCCCTCATTCTCTCTCTCTCCCTCCTACATTTTCTTCCACCATTCTCTCCTTCGGTCCCCCCATTCTCTCCTTCCCTCCCCATTCTCTCACCCCTGCCTCCTTCACCCCCAATCCCTCTTCTCTTCCTTCCATTCTCCCTCCCTCATTCTCTCGACTTCCCATCCCTCCCGCCCTGATTCTCTTTCGGCGCCCATTCTTTCTCTCCCCCCTCTCAGTGAAAGTCCCTACCTGTGGAGTAGGGGGGTCCATCCTGGTGGCAGACACTGGAGGTTGTGACTGACTTCCTTTTCCGACCGCTGTCCCGCCCAGTCCCTCCTCTGCTGCTGCCATCCTCCTCTATCCTATACCACTCTCCTCCGCCCCTGAGATGCTGCTCCCAGGGAAGCGGCACTGCTCGCCCAACTATTTCCACCTCTGCATGCAGACTTCATCCTTCATCAAAGTTCTCCTGGCTGCAACACTGCTGCAATACTGATTCCAAAACAGCACAAATTTGTCAAAGAAAAAAATCTATTTTTTTTTCAGCATCATTTTGCTATGAAAAAAATATTTTCTTTGAATGAATTTTTCACTCTGTAGACTCTTATTCATTTTTTTATAACTAAATATATTATTTGCACTAACTTTGCAATCAGTAAAATACATAAGTACATACAGAATGTGTAATCTAAGATCTTCAAATAAAGAGAAATAGGACATCTGTGCTACATTTCCTTTACCATACTCCATTATTGAACAGTTGCTATCTCTGCTGCACAATTAATTATGTTATATACAGTATCCAGTTCATTTAATATAAACCTTTATGCTATCATTGAAATTTGATTCTTGAATGCCAATTTCTCTTTAGAATATGCATATGAGTTGTGAGTTGGGAAATAGTTTCTCATTATTGATGTAATTAATATGGTACAATTACAAACTGTTTTGCAGGTGATGGTGTGGGGGAATTATGGAAGAATGGAGCGTAAACATTTCATGGGAGTTGCAAGAATACTTCTAGAAGATCTGGATTTGTCAAGCATGGTTATTGGTTGGTACAAGCTATTTCCAACATCTTCAATGGTCAACCCGTCAACAGGTCCTCTCCTGCGTCAATCTTCACAGCTTTCCCTAGAAAGCACTGTTGGACCCTGCTGTGAGAGATCTTAATAGTAGAGGAAATGACCTCCGTCTTTTTTTAAATCCACCATCAAGGTTTTGTTTGGATTTCTGACGTGGAGCATATAGCATGTTTGACCAGTCCTTCTGGAAGCTGAACGTAACCAAACGACCTGTCAGAGAAGAAAGAGTGGTTTACTCCTATGTATGAAACTAAACTTGGGCCAAAGTCCTAAGTGTTAAATCATACCGATACCTCTAATCTCACTTTGTTTAATGTCTTCTACAAATCTACACCTGAGATTGATTTACATTAAAAGTTGCAGTATCTTTTATTGCTAAAGAAAGTATTTTCCTAGCTTTCTATCAATGACTTTTTAAACATTCCTATAAGTATTGCCTAACAATGTTTAAAATATGGGACTGGAATATGGCCTAAAACCATAAATTTGCTCCTTTAAAAAAAGAACTGCAACTTTTCATTGGGATTAAGGTTTTATTTATTATACAGTAAGATATCTTATGGATTTGAAACTGGGCCAAACTACCAGGATGGGTCTTCACTACTTGGCCAATGCAGTTGATAAATCATCTTGGGAATGAAAAGTATAATTGAATTAGAATAGGCAATGGGATAGGTAATGTGATCAGGGAAGCACTGTTCTTAAAGTGCTATTGACATAAATTGAAGCCATTATATACCAGCATATGGTTTGTTAAAATATGCCATTTCAAACTCGTTTCATTTTAAGCATGTTTTGAGCTTTACAGCACAGAAATCTTTGTATTTGAAAAGACATATATTTTGAATTGTTAGCTACTATAATACAGAGGGATTAATTATTTTATCTGCATCTATGTTTAAAGGCAGAGATATGTATAGGCAAAGGGTATAGCAATACACTGCACTTTTCCCTCAATGAGGTTTCTGGGCCAATTCTAGAACAAATGGCTAAAGCTTGATATTGTTATAAATTAATATAAATCACAGAATGAATGATGGATATTAAAAAAAATCCAAAAATAGAAAACTATCAAGCGAAGGACCTTGACTACCATGCAGAATTATACGACTTATAATTCAAACTTGTTTTATAACAAAGTAATGAAATACAGTACTTTGCATGCAAAGTGACATTCTTGTTATACATCAACATAATCATATTTTAAATCACAGAGCTAATTAATGCATAAGGGGATTAAATAAAGCATGGTAATGTTTTATACTGTGCTTCAAAAAATATTCTTCCAAGCGTGACTAGCAAAAGGGAAATGTACTGAAATGGAAAGATATATATTGCTGCTGTTTTAAGAAATTCTCCATACCAAAATAATGACAATTCATGTTTTAATGGGAAAATAATGAATACAATGTGAGTGTATATAGATTTCGGAGTGTAAGTCATTCTATTTGATTATATGTTGTAAGTTTGATATTTTGTTGCATCTGATCATTGTCTCATACAATGTACGCATGCGTAAAAATCAGAAGCGTAACTGTTTGCGCCACTGAAGTCAAAAACAAACTTTGACGGAATAATGCTTGTGTACATGTCATGATTTCAAATGGTTTACTTATTAACGTGCACACAAATCACTATTTGTTGATGGGTTAAGAGGAACTGTGATTAGCTATATAATGTGAATTAATAATGCAGTTTATACTAACATACAGATCTTCCAAAAGAATACAAATGCAAAAGTTTTATTTATTAGCCCAATCATTCTGTAATATTTTGGGGGCATGTAAAAATGAATGTGTACGTTGCAAGTAGCTGAAAACCTTTTTTGATTTTTTTTGAAAAAATGATTAATGATGTAATAATATTTTTTCTTATATAGTGTTGTAGTGTACTTTCATCGCTATACGTAGAATTTATCTGGCACAAGTCTCTTCCCATTAGAGGTCATACAGTGTAATCAATTTAACTGGTACCTGGTTGAGACCATGAGGACATGATATAGAGATTGGAACCTGTTTGTCCTCATCCACGGGCAGCGACATTACCACTAAACCACATTTTTTAAGGAATTAGAGGAGAGGTACTTACATTTAGTTAGTTCCTAAATACATTCTACAGTATGTGTGTATATATAGTCTCCTTGATAGAGCATTTGTGAGCGTGAAACGCGTAGGAGGATCGTTTGTACCTCTGTTTTAACCATGGGCAATTACAAATTTCAATTTTTACTTCTGGAATCCACCTATTTGTTTTTGTTAGTGCACAGCTTTTCTATTTTTCTTGTGTGTGTGTGTGTGTGTGTGTGTGTGTGTATATATATATATATATATATATATATATACATACATACATACATACATACATACATACATACATACATACATACATATAACATTAGTATTGGACCTAAAGATCAGCCTTCATCAGTGATAGAAAAGCTATGAATTTAAGGAGAGAGACAAGTTAAGTGAATGTAGAGGCATCTAAGGGATCATCACTAACTTCTTTAGTGGCCATTGATGGTCTATGTTCCACTATTTAACATCTCCTGCACTAAACTATTACTCTCGCTTACTTTCCCTGGTTGACATATATTTCCAATAAATGACTAGCATTATGAACGACATTTGGCCACAACAATAGAAAAACTGCTATGATATATAGCTGAATAAACTAGAATTATATGGATTTTAAAAAGTAAGTGGTATTTGTTAATTTTCCACCAACAGTTGTGCAGGTGGGAAAACAAATGAAAACCGCTTTGCTTTTGGTAGCCCTTCAGGCTTCATGAACATTAAAAAGGTCATTGTCCGCACTGCCCTTTTTGATAGAATAAAGATAGAAACACAAATGTCGATGACAGATAAAAGCATACTGACTTCCATATTATCTAGGGGTTTGACTTCTGCTGCAGGTCTGTTCCAATATTACACTGTCCTCTCAGTGAAGAATTCTTCACGTTTCCTCTTAATCTCTGACCTTCAAATGACATAGCATGACCTATTATTATATAGCTTTTCTTCTGGAAGACACTTGTTTCGTGAACTTTATTTATGCCATTAGAGCATTTAAAACTGGGGTGGGCAACTCCAGTCAAGGGCCACCAACAGGTCAGGTTTTCAAGATATCCCTGCTTCAGCACAATTGACTGAGCCACTGATTGAGCCACCTGTGCTGAAGCAGGGATATCCTGAAAGCCTGACCTACTTTAAGGGGATTCTTACCTTGTCGTTAATTTCATTTCCATGGCACTTTTTAGAGCAATAATGATACTTTTAGGAAAAATAACCATTAACGCACAGTCTCTGTGATTACGTTCAACAGAATCCAGGAGCTGTGCTATCCACTGATAAAAATAACCCCGATTTTACATTCTGATCCCTCTCAATCAGCCTTAATATAACATATTTTATGATTGCGGTAGGGAGATGATATCAATTAGATAAAAGGATTGTTGCATGCTGTGTGGTGGCTTTTACAAAGCATTTTTATTGTGTCTAAATATAATGCTATCCATTAAATGACTAGTAGGTAAACGGAAATAATGTGCCATACTGTATTTTGTATGTTTACATCAATATAGATTAGAGTACAGCTAGTAATTGTAGCACTAAATCTTTAAACGGGACGTGGAGAATAGAAATTCATTCCTAATGGGTAAACTGCAATTTTTCATTCTGCATTTGTACATGTTTTTTTCCAGCAATTATGCTACATGTCCGAAGCTTTTACTTGAGTGAGCAAAATACTCGGAAAAATAATATCAAGTGCCAGGTATTCCAAAGCGACTTCTTTTTTAAATCTTTTGCAATTGTTTAACAAAAAAAGAGAGAATTGACAGCTGTATTTCAGTTCTGCTCCCATGTTTTCAAAGTTGTTCCTAGATATTTCCGAGTGACATTTTGAATTTCAGGGCTACCGCTTCAGAAAGAATGCTGCTATGGGATTACCATGATTTTTGCCCGGTGTTTTTCAATCAGGGTTGGTAAGAAGCCTTGGGTTCCCCGGGCATCCATAAAGGGTTCCGTGCAATTTTCAGGTCATTTGACAATTGTATCTAATACAGAAGAATTTACAATGCATCTGATCTCAGACGCGCTATTAGAGAGGGTTGGGGTTCCTTACAATGCATCTGATCTCAGACGCGCTATTAGAGGGGGTTGGGGTTCCTAACAATGCATCTGATCTCAGACGCGCTATTAGAGAGGGTTGGGGTTCCTTACAATGCATCTGATCTCAGACGCGCTATTAGAGAGGGTTGGGGTTCCTTACAATGCATCTGATCTCAGACACGCTATTAGAGAGGGTTGGGGTTCCCTACAATGCATCTGATCTCAGACACGCTATTAGAGAGGGTTGGGGTTCCTTACAATGCATCTGATCTCAGATGCGCTATTAGAGAGGGTTGGGGTTCCTTACAATGCATCTGATCTCAGACACGCTATTAGAGAGGGTTGGGGTTCCCTACAATGCATCTGATCTCAGACACGCTATTAGAGAGGGTTGGGGTTCCCTATAATGCATCTGATCTCAGACACGCTATTAGAGAGGGTTGGGGTTCCCTACAATGCATCTGATCTCAGACACGCTATTAGAGAGGGTTGGGGTTCCTTACAGTGCATCTGATCTCGCTATTAGGGTTGGGCTTCCTCAAAATGTCACATTATAATTATAGGGTTCCTTACAGTGGCCTTGCTATAGCCCGGGGGCTCATGCTCTTGGGGGGCCGTTCTCTAGCATATATTTTTTCGACTGCGCATGTGTGAACTGCTTTTTTTTTTACTACCGCGCATGCGCAAACGGCGGTCGCCATCCCTCATGCACATGCGTGATCGGAGCTTGCCGATCGCGCATGCGCAGCCGGCAAGTGCAGATCACGCATGTGCAGTAGGCAAGTGCCTATCGCGCATGCGTGGCCAAACAATATTTAAAAAATTGCCCTGGGGCCCGCACATACCTTACTATGCCACTGGTTCCTTAACCAAAAAAATGTTGGAAACCTCTGGTCTAGCCACTTCTTTCTTAACCACCTTTTAACCATCACTACAAGGGGAATATGTATGAAGATGATGCAATTTGCTCCAAAACACAGAACAACTTTGTTTCAGCTTTGTCAACTTGTGCCTACAGCAGATTTCTAAATCTTTTCTCATGCATTTGGCAAAGATCTCTCAGGTGTAGAGGTTAACACCATCCAAACCTGCTGGAATTATTTGCTGTGAAGATAAAACAAAAAGGGACCCAATAAGAAAGGAGAAGGAGTGGCTCAGTGAGTAAAGACACAGAGACTGTTACCGAGTTCAAAACTGGTTCAATTTCCGGTGTCAGCTCCTTGTGACCGTAGCAAGTTATTTTATCTGCCTGTGCCTCAGGCACCAAACATATAGATTGTAAGTTCACCTGTGATGGGGCTGTGTCTGTAAGAAATCCTATGTGCTGCCTAGAGCACAGAAATTATATTGTAATTGTGCGTCCCCTTGGGAGAAAAGCACTGTATAAAATTAAGTAATAATAATTGTTTGTTCTTGTATAGTTGTAATGCTATTGCTATTAATGCAACTTCTTATACATCTCATAATATTGCGCTGACGCCCTCACCACTAACTCTTCCTACAATTACCCTCCAAATCTGTCCCAGGCATAAGTGGAGCAAAGTGTCTTTATACATTGATGTAGAGGCAAGATACACATGCACTTGTTTTTGTAGCAATCTGCAAATTGCTCTGCTTGATACATATGCCCTTGTTTCCAGTATTGCAGAAACCATATGATATGCTGTTATAATGCTGCAGTTTAAATACTGTAGTTATGTCTTGTTCATTTTAAATGGGTCATTTTTGTTTACTATGTGGTAAAGGAGGTCATCATGAGTCTTAACGTTCTGGTTTTTCTTCATGGCCACATTAATAATTCATATTTCTGGGCCATGATTATTGCTGCCAGGAACAAGTAGGCTATTGCTAATATTCATTTTCCTGATGCCATTACCATGTTTTATTGTCTCAAAAAGCCACATTTAAATAAACACCAGTTTAGGAATCAGGGTTGTCTCCTTTACCGAAATATGTCAATAACACTGCATCCAGATTGCACTGTTAAAAATGACAATTGTTTGCGCTTTTATGTACTGTAGTTAAATGAGCATTACATGTTCAACAAACGCTGAAGTATAGGCATAGTAGAGGTGTCTGTGGGCCATGTTTACTAAGCAATGCTAAGTCTTAAAGGCACCTGACTCCTTATTCAGTCAATGGGTTGTAGGGTGCCTTGCAGTTTAGCACCGTTTAGTAAATATGTCTGGTGAAGAAATACAGTATGGTCAATTCCACGATTTGGCCTACAAGTCTACCAGCATTTATAGCGAATGTTGTTGAACCCTCAATGCTTGCTTAACAATTCCATACCTGAGCATGTTGGCAAACTGAAAATTATTTGGATTTATTTTTTTTCATTTCGGTTAACAATCTGTTTTTTTTTCTAACACGAGACATATGTCACTTAACCCCTTCAGTCCAAGAAGGGCCAGCAGAGTAGGGGTTTTAAAAACGCATGGATTGCAAAATAACGAACGGATTCAAAATGTGTTATGCACGTGCATTTTATATATATTTTATTTATTTCTGTATTTATTGAATGTGTCGGAATTACTGTAATATTCATCGGTAACCAAAAAATGACACCACTTGGAAAGAAACTAGTGCAAGAGGCTGAGGCAGGCGTGCTCAACCGCTGTCCTCAAGACCCCGCCAACAGGTCAGATTTTCCGCCAACAGGCCAGGTTTTCAGGATATCCATGCTTAAGCATAGGTGGCTCACTAGTCAAAGACTGAGCCACTGATTGAGCCACCTATGCTGAAGCAGGCTCTTCGACTGAGCCACAGGTGCTGAAGCATCGATATCCTTAAAACCTGTTGGGGGGGGGGGGGTCTTGAGAACAGGAATTGAGCACCACTGGTCTAAGGAATCTTTTTATTTTGCTGTTCTTTACATTTAAACATATTTAGAGATGCCATTTTCCTAAAATAAAATGAGCCCCTTTCTGCCAGAGTGGTTAAATTCCTTTAGTGTATACAATGAAGAAATAATGAATTACATTTGCATGATATTACATCAATACAGTATAAATGTTTCGGCCTTCTCGGGGTAAAAAGCAGAATCCGACTGCCACAGAGTTTTTCTTTAAAAAAAAACATAACCATTAGTACAATGACACAAATTATAATTGTATTTTTGTACATAGTATCTACCATAGAACTGTGTATTTTGCTGCTAATTTAACAGAAATCCAATTCCACCAGTGTTTATGTGCAATCATTATAAATTATATGCAGTCTTGTCAAATCTCACTGACTTTCTGTGCGTTGACATCTGTGTTTCAATGCAGAAGGTCGCAATTTATTAAGCAACTAGCACAGTATATTTTGTAAAGGTGTATTGTATATCAGGGAATTTATCCATAATATTACTTAATATAATATCATTAGGCGATAATAGTAGTCACGTCTTGTTAATAAACAACTTGTTGACAGCTCTATCTGCTGTAATAAATCAGACCTTGTTTCACGGACATGGAGGAAGAACAAATGCCATCAAGTTCAACCTTTGTTACATTCTTGTTGAGATACCTGATGAAGGACCCTGAGAGAGGTCTCAATTTTGTAACATACCAACTACTTGTTAGTCCAATAAAAGGTACTGTATCATACCACCGACTCCCTCTCCTTTCCTTTATTATTTTACTACATGGAAGAAAGGACCAATATGGCTACCCACCCTTCTTTGCCATTCTTGTAGGGTGAGATACTCATCCTTTATTTATAGTCTCATAAGGGAAACCCTTCTTCCTGACTCCAGTAATGGCCATGAGATCTCGCCTTGAATCCACACCTTGACTACAGGTGTAGAAGCTGCATGTTGGTTACCGGTTTGCCGTGCCTTTCTACCCCCACGGTCAGGTTCCCCCTGGCATTTCCAGTCCGTGTGGAATCCAATATTGGCTACACCTGTAATTTTAACTTATTTGCCATATCCCAGTATATCTTTCCTTTCTAAAAAAAGATGTTTAACCTTTTCTTTAGCATATTGGTTATCTTGAGATAGTTCTATGTATGGGATCGAAATGTTGATCCTACAATAAACCGCTTTTCATTAAAAAAAAAGTCCACATGAGTGCCCTTCTACCTAGGTTCCCGTAGCCAATACTGGCATAATATGCACCCATTGCAACAATTTACACGTTATTGTGAGTGCCCCTCCTACATCCCTTTGTTCTATATCCTTTGCCTAGCAGCAATACCACAATTTTTGGAATCTTTTTCCTATTACTTCCTCTAAAAAAAACCCTATTTCCTTAAATATTTGCCTTTTTATGTCCTGATAAAAGGAAAGTAAAATCAAAGATGGCCACCAAAGTTAACCACTATTTCATGCACTGATGACATTGCAGCTTCCTATTGGACTGTGGGAGTGGAACTTGGATGGTGATGATATTGACCACAAGGGTCATAAGGGACAAGAAACACAGGGATATATAAAGGTAAATACCTCAGGAATTGGGGGGGAAACCCTGAGCAAAAATAGCAATGTTCAGCTCAGGGGGGTCTCCTCAGATTCAACTATTATGTAAAAACAAAACAAAAAACTGAAAGCAGAAATCCGCGATTTAACATTAATTTACACTTGTTTTGTTTTTTAATTTAATTTGCATGATTTGGGAGCTATTGTCATCTGAACTTTCTCGGTAGCAACTTCCTTTTGGCAACCATGTTTGTCAACCTGATAAGATAGGAGGAAAACAAGCGCAAAAAATACTGTGAGCTTAAAAGGATACTTATAGTTCCAATGTTGACAATATATATATAATTTCCCTTGATGGGTGCCGCACCGGGTAGCAAGTGGGTTTGTTCTAAACCACTTGAATAGTAGAAGGAAAGGATTCCAATGTGCACAGTCTCATCAGGATTGGAAATATATAGAGAGAAGAAAAAACACAATAGTGTGATATTGTATACAACAATGTGAACAAAGAAAGTATGGCACTCACATTTTAGTGAAAACAACCGGGCATTTCGGTTACTAAGTTTAACCACACTGGTGTTGCAGACTCTCCGTTATCAGGACACCTCCGATGATGTATACCGTCTCCAGCAGCAGGACTCGCAATGTCGTACAGGCTCACCGGTAGCAGGATATTCTCAATAGAACAAATGAAACACAAATAGTGTGATACTGTATATATAAGTATTAGATGGATACTAAACGAAATATACACTCACATTTTGTGTTATACTCATTCACTTTTGGTTGTTAAAGTAACCAGCTTCAGAGTGTTGTTCTGGAGTCACAGGATACCTCCAGTAGAAAAAGGAAAAGGACGCAGGAAAAAGGAAATACATCTTTATATGATAAAAGCAAATGCAAAGCTGCACCCAGATTGCCAAAACAGCTGCACTAGAACAACCGAATCCCCACTCTCAATACACCCCAGTGATCGCCATACACCAGGGGATATCAAATGGAGGGGGCACAGAGCTCCAGACAGACTTCTTCCAGGGGTTTGAAAACCCCCGGAAGAGGTCTTTAAAGACGAAACGCTCTGTACCCCCTCCATGTGATATCCCCTGGTGTATGGCGATCACTGGGGTGTATTGAGAGTGGGGATTCGGTTGTTCTAGTGCAGCTGTTTTGGCAATCTGGGTGCAGCTTTGCATTTGCTTTTATCATATAAAGATGTATTTCCTTTTTCCTGCGTCCTTTTCCTTTTTCTACTGGAGGTATCCTGTGACTCCAGAACAACACTCTGAAGCTGGTTACTTTAACAACCAAAAGTGAATGAGTATAACACAAAATGTGAGTGTATATTTCGTTTAGTATCCATCTAATACTTATATATACAGTATCACACTATTTGTGTTTCATTTGTTCTACTGAGAATATCCTGCTACCGGTGAGCCTGCACGACATTGCGAGTCCTGCTGCTGGAGACGGTATACATCATCGGAGGTGTCCTGATAACGGAGAGTCTGCAACACCAGTGTGGTTAAACTTAGTAACCGAAATGCCCGCTTGATTTCACTAAAATGTGAGTGCAATACTTTCTTTGTTCACATTGTTGTATACAATATCACACTATTGTGTTTTTTCTTCTCTCTATATATTTCCAATCCTGATGAGGCTGTGCACATTGGAATTCTTTCCTTCTACTATTCATGTTTGTCAACCTGTCATGTCAACTGTTTATGTCATCCAAACCAAAAAACAGACTCCATTGAAGTGAGTGAGACTGACTCTACATCAGTCAGATTCTAGGAAAGACGGTCAAAGTTGACATCCCAGTCCAGACCTAGAGATTGGTGACCATCTCGGCAGGGAACAAAAGCCTTGTTCTTACGTTTGTTTAGAAAATAAACATGTACTTGGGGCGAATTGGATTTCTGCTTTAAATGATCAAATGGTTCATTTTTCAGTCCTGTTTGGTCTTTACAATTGTATTTGTAGTTTCTATATGTTTACCAGACATAATGAGAGATTTAACGTGTGTCGTAATGTAAAGATGAACCACTTCTAATTTATTACCCCATGTGTGAGAACAGCAAGGCATCTGGGAATCTACAGTATTTAACATTGGACAGCATAATTTGTCTAGGAAATAATAATTCATTACATCTCTGCTTTATGTATGGAGATACAAATATCATATTCTTTTATATTCAAGCTCTATATTTGCAGATACAGTACTTGCAAATATATGTATTTACCAAAACACTGTTGGAACTAAAAAGGAAACGGCTATTTCAGATAAAACTAAAATAAACCTATTTGTCCAACTATATTAACCCCTGTAGCGCCGGAGAGGCACAGAGGAGTTAAAACAATTACAGGTGTTTTTGCGTTATTTCAAACAATGTGCAGCAAAAATGATTCAAAAGTTGATCCTATTGGCTGGATAAAGTATT
Organism: Ascaphus truei; assembly: GCF_040206685.1. Classification (NCBI taxonomy): domain Eukaryota; kingdom Metazoa; phylum Chordata; class Amphibia; order Anura; family Ascaphidae; genus Ascaphus; species Ascaphus truei. Next base: position 52,447,619 of record NC_134497.1, read on the forward strand.
TTGTTGGGTTACGGTCACTTCTGAAAGTTTTAGCCCTGTATTTATCATGGCGGAATATTTTACTAAACTATTTGGTTTAACTGCCGAAATCAAGAGGGATCAATAATTGATAAGTGCTAAATACATGAATGTCTCACTTTCATATGAAACAGTTGTTTCGAAAATTAGAAAGCGAATGACAGCTAATTAATAGAAATCCATGTTGCTTAAAGTGTGTTTACGTTTGGCTGAAGAAAACGATTACCTGCATATTGGATACATTGTAACTTCTTGTTTTTTTATTAGAATATTGATTTCTTATTATCATTCATTGGCTTCATTGCAGATCAGTAATAAGTCATTTTTTTTTGTGTCTTTGTTGTGTGCTCATTTGCATGTCATTACCCAGAATACCCGGCTGCAGTGGAAGCACTGTATGCTAACAGATAATGGGGAAAGGCGGGGTTGCAGACCTTTCTGACATGTAATGTGCTCACAAGGAGAATTTTTATGTGCTGTACGGTTGAGGGTTTTTGTCACTTTTTTGTCTGGTTATACCCCCTTACCAGCTTCACATTGCATAGCCAGCAACAAACTGTTCACACTTATGAGATATAAAAGTTTGAAATAGCTGTCTGTGAGTAGAGTTACTGGCTCTGCACTCCTGTAACCCAGCCTGTGCTGAAAAATCTGTGTAATGCAGCAAGCATGCTGTAAGCTCAGAGGGGTCCATGTTAAAGGGGAAAAAAAGCAAAAAAAATACAAAAGCGAAACACTGTGAGTGCTCATTTGCATGTCATTACCCAGAATCCCTGGCTGCAGTGGAAGTACTGCATCTTAACCGATAATGGGGAAGGACAGGGTTGCAGTCATGTCTAAGACATGTGAATGTGCTCACAAGGGATATTTTAATTGCTGCTATATATTGCAATATAGTGATTAGGAAAGTATTGCTGCTCTGCTTGGCAGTAAAGGGTGAATATTTGAATCTTGAGATGGAGAAGCCATATTTCAATGCAATAGTTAGATATCAAATCATCAAGAAGTTGTATTAATCCATGAGGGTTGTGGGTTATTTTCTTAATTCAGTGTAACTGATATTAAACCACTATGATACTATGCTGAAACTACCTTTCATTGAATTGTACCTACTGTCACTAAGTCCTGGGGACTGTCACTCCTGGGTCCTTATGATGTACATCAGGGATGGCCAACTCCAGTTCTCAAGGGCCACCAATTGGTCAGGTTTTCAGGGTATCCTTGCTTCAGCACAGGTGGCTCAATCGTTATGACGGAGCCACTGATTGAGCCACCTGTGCTGAAGGAGGGCTATCCTAAAAACCTGACCTGTTGGAGGCCTTTGAGGACTGGAGTTGGCCACCCCTGTTCTACGTCATCAGCAAAGGGTTTTTTTTTCCGGGTTAGCTCGCGTCCTGCGTTCCCATGGCTCCTCCCTCTGTTTCCTGAAAAATGGCAGCTGGGGTCACGTGACCACTGGGCCAGAGGGGCCGTGGCACTCAAAGGACTTATGAATGAGGGAGTGCTTACCAACCAAGTGTTTATTCACCCCCCGGCCCACCCCCACCAAGAGAAGGGGGCATTACCTATGCAAACTCTTGTTTAACAGATAGGGCTATCACACAAAAGGTATTAGCTATAGCCAACCTCCCATGTACGTGTTTCTTATAATTAAACACTAACTGAAACATATGGAAATAGTGTGTAAGTGAAAGTTGTCTGGGTTTCCAACTCCATTTCTTAAGAACGCCCAACAGGCCAGGTTTTAAGGATATTCCTGCTTCAGCACAAGTGGCTCAGTCCAAACGATTGAGCCAGCTGTGCTGAAGCCGGGATATCCGTAAACCATGACCTGTTGGTGGTTCTTGAGGGCTAGCGTTGGGAACCCCTGATCTAAAGCTAACTCCTTAAACATGTCACGGCCATTGTTTGTTTGTTTTGATCGTTGGAATGCACCTTTTTTTTAGGGAAGATTTACACAACACACGTGCAGTGAGATATATCTGGTTCCTCGTCTCCTGTCATTTTCTTTTTCTGCCTTAAAACTCCTAGGTTTGAGGTGCACTTAACCTACCCAACAAATATTCATTACAAGATCAAAAACATTTGCTACAGTAGGTCCCTTTTTGGGAGTTCAGTACTGTTTAAAGCTTCTAGTCTCCCTTACTAGAGATGGGCAAGCCTGTCGAGAGCTGATCTGTGGATATTCGGCACTGGTTTTACCAGAATCCAATCTGCACACTGGAATATCTGAAGGCGGATGGATTTGGTGGAATCCACCATTGGATTGAGAGAGAGAGAGTCTTTCCCCCTCTCTTCACTCCCCCCCTCTCACGAAAATTGTTACTATCATGTGCAGAATTGGAGCAAATAATTTTAATTGGCGTCATACATTACTGAAAATGTAACCCATTTAAAGGAGCATTCCATGTTAAATGTCCCTCATTTATTCAACGTTGGTGGGAAGAAGGGGGTCTTCAGAGCGGCGATGCATTCATTTTAGGTCCAGGGAAGCCCTTGTTTCCGAGATACATATCGCGAATGGTAGAGACGGTGCTTCTTAGTTATGTAAAGCTCCACGGCCCATGGGCCAATAGGAGGCCGTTGCAGCTTGCTATTGGCCCTCGTGATGCAGGAGATTTAAACTGACATTTTGTTTCCTCCAGAGGGACGGTAGCTGCGCTGCCATATCAGATATACACAGAGGAAACAGGGGGTCGTCCCCAGGGCTGAAAATAGCACATTACCATGTCAGAGGCCCCATAGGATTGGAGCAGGGGATCTTCGGAGCTGAACTCCGTTAATTCCAGTTCATAGGACCCCCTGCTTTCGGAGCTTTAAACTTTACAGAGATACCGACACCACCTTCGGAGGTCAGTATCTCCGGAAGCAGGGGGTCCCCGAAGCTGAAATGAATGGGGTTAAGCTTCTTAGACCCCCCTCCTCCAGCTTCAAACCTATGTTAAAAAAAAAATATTTTAAAAAAGAGCTTGAATTGCTCTTTTACCCCTTTGAGTGCCGTAGGCGTCTTGGCACCAGAGTGCAACAGCCCCTCCAGCACTCCGATCACAGAAACTGTCACGTGATCATTGATGATGGAAGGTGAGGAGTCATCCATATTCCGTTCATCAGCGCAGAACGCATAGGGAGCGCAGGACGCGATCCCCCCCAAGCAAAATGAGCCTCCGTTTTTTGACGTAGTGTTACTGCAGATGTAGCAAAACTTGCTGTCCCCAGCGCCGCAGACAGAAAAGTCAGTGGGGCTGGGGACAGCGTCTGTTGCGATTGCGCTGTGAGGGGGGGGGAGTCCATGCTTCTGAACGGGAGCCTCCTGCAGCGTTAAGCCTTCCGGGATACAAATGCTACTGTTAAGTCTTAACACTTCTGTACATCATAAGGCCCAAGAGTGCCAGTAGTAGCTACGTCCTGGTGCACTCAAAGGTTTAAAAGCAGCAATTGTCTCTACGCACTTACACACATTTATTTGCCTTTTTGACCATTGGGAAGTGCGTCCCATCCATACACATTAAAGAGCCAGTCACAGCGGCATCTTTATTTTTGTTTTAATATGTCGCCTTTGATTACCTTTATTGAAAATGAATTACCTAAACTGCCGATTGATTGGATCTTCCGTGATCGATCAGCAACGTTCCTGCTTCCCAAGGTTCACTTAATGGTGGTCTTTCAGTGACACTCAGCAGCTACAAATGTGTCCTTATATTACTAAGGTAACATTGCCTATTGTTACAGTTTGCAGCTCAAACTACTGGGAACATTGGCAACAAATGATCACAAACAGGAAAGCGTTGCAAAGATCTTGCACTGCTGGAGAGGTGAGCTGAAAGCCTGCTATAGAAATCAAAGGATGGTCGGTTTATTAAATACTCATTAAAAGTGGCATTGAGTTGAATTTTTTTTTTAAATGCAGTAAGTATTATATAATACTACAGAACTGATTTTTTAAATTTTTTTATACACGTTAGATATTGCTTGGATTACTCCATTAAAAAAAAAAAAGGTGCCAGCTGATGCTAGCAATATAATAAACAGATGAAAACTCAACGTATTGGGAAAAAAATGAAACGCAAAAAATGGATGCCCACTATATAAAGTAATAGTTTGTTATTGAGCGATTTGTGTTTTTAGGAGGAATTGCTGCTTTAAAGTCATTTGTGACAAGTAACAACTTCAATAATCCAAATCAGTAAGCGGAGTTGAATACACTTAAAAAAAATATCAATAACCAATTTGAGGCATTTCTAAAATACACACACAGTAGTCCATATGTTTTGTCTGTATATTACTGTGATCCAAAGAAGAATAGCTGTATTCGAATACTTTAAGAGTATTCTTCATACAGCATGTTTTCAAGAATACAACATATTTCTCTTCCGAGTGGGGTACTCATGTCCACCTTACCAAATGTTTAGTATCTGAAATAAATTAGCCTTAATAGTCGTGTTAAGTTTAATTCAAGTTCTGTTTTTGAGAATGAACAGTTCCATATATATATATATATATATATATATAAAAAAAGTATCCATCATCAGTGTTCGACAAACCTATACATTTGCTCGCCCCGGGCGAGTGGATTTAACCCCCGGGCGAGTAAATATTGGCCCAAGGAGCACACGTTTGATACTAGGTGGCGAGTAGATTTTTTTGTGTGGCGAGTAGATTTTTTGGTGATTTGTCAACCACTGTCCATCATTATCCATCGTTATCACTCCCGCTGGTCCATTGCCGTGGGAAAGATACAATGCACCAGCGGGACAAGCCGCCATTGTTTTGAATCAGCCGTGTGTGAGGGGGCGGGGCTACATCGCTACTTCACCCGCGGGATCAATAACAATGGAAAAATCTGTACAATATACACGTAGCCCTATAGCCAACTATTGCAGGAGATAGGAGCAGAGAAAGAGTGGAGTGGCTTATTTTCTGCCAAAAGAGACTTTGAAATACCACCACTGAATATTGTCAGGTGCACGTAGCTACATAAAGGTTTGGCCTACAACGTAGATTTGTACTGTGCATATCAAATTGTAGTTTGTTTAATGTGATGTTTGGCTTGCAGTATTCAGGACCTTTTAGATAAATACTGCAGTTTGTATACATGGAGACCTTAGAAATGATGTGCTATTTTACTGTCCGTAGATTCGATTCAATGGTTAAATAACTATTTTATTGTTAATCTTGAGGTAAACTGTTCATACTAGTTTAAAAAAAATAAAATAAAGATTTTTTTTTTCCTATAACGCTTTTGCTGTTTATTTGAAATATTTATATCACAACTCATTGGTTTTCAACCTTTATCTGTAGTAGATAGTTGCCATGCAGATAACAATCCTGAGATCACACACACACACACACACACACACACACACACACACACACACACACACACACACACACACACACACACACACACACACACACACACCTCTGTTAAATCCGGGCAAATTACTGTACTGTACGTGTTGTTACTTAGAACAGGAATAGACGTTATGTTCCCTGAGGTTAATGCGCATCCTCAACACTACACAAAACATGGCTATGGTATATCTTATTAGCATAGGGTTAACCTCATGCTATTGGCTAGGAGAAATCACAGTGCAATCTGGGGTATCACGCCACATCGGACACGATGTCATGCTTTAATTACTCCTGACCATAGTAGCATAACCTTACGTTAGGTTCCAGTAACGTGACGTTATTCCTGTCGTGGCATTAGCCTGATCTAGACCTTGAAATATCGCAGTCACACTGCCGTTGTGGTTATGGCACAGGCGCATTAACGTTGGTGGAGGTGCCCATTCGGAAGCATGGCGGTGCCGGGGATGTGTGCTCCGACGGCGGCGCCCCAGGTGGTGAGTCTTGCTACATCTATAGGTGTTTAACTCAAGTTGAGAAAGAAAGGAGACTGAAATAATGGTGGAAATAACACACTGGGCCAGATTCACCACCGGTGCTAATAACGGCCATTATCCAAATCATTAATATTTCTCACATCTTTATTAGTAACGGGCATTATAGTTAATGCATTGCCCCTTCTGGACGCAAACCGCACTTTACACTGCGTTATAGAGATTTGAAGATGCGTGTAACGAGGCGTTATTGCAGTGTGTGGCTCACTGCAGTGGGACATACATAATGCGCCAGCGCGTGAAGCTGCCATTGTTTTCATTTTTTCGTGAGAAGGGGTGGGGCTGCCGCGCCATTTCATTAGCTTTAGGTTAATGCCTCAATAAGTCAATAATGTACCCACACCCACCCCTAGGGTATATGCTGCCCTTAGGCAAGCACTATTAAGGACTGCAAAAAAACAACCAATACAAACCGGCAACAAAAAAGTCCAAAATTGGTCTGTAAAGAGTCCAATTGGATGGAAATGCAAGAAAAAGTGTGTCCAATCTTGTACTTCCAGAATCCACAGCAAGATGTTACGTGGCAAATGTAAAACAAGCAGAAAAAAACATCATAGTGCAAAACTGCTGGTTAGACACACAGATACACAAGACAATACAAGACAGACAAGACACACAATAGACAAACACAAGCAAGGCTGAGAAAAAATACAAAGAGTTAATTTAATAAACATATAATTTAAAATAACAGTAAACAACAATGGCAGTTGACTAATCCGGTTTGGAAAAACCGGAATCCTACTCACAAAAATGTTTGCAATAAATGCGCAGTGATCGGGAGGTATGATGAAAACTCCAATGGCGTCGGGTTGATGCAGGATCTCTTGGAACTGCTCCGGACGCTGTCACTCACTCCTGGACTGGAAATACGTCACTAGGGGTGGGTCCTGGGAAACAAACGCCTCTTCGTGCTGCTAATATGCGAACGAACACTCGTGAGTGGTCTGCACTCTGTTCAGGGATGAACTCTATAATACTGCCCTACATTAGTACACTATTAAGGACTGCCCTCCCCCTCCCGAAGAAAAAAAAATATTCACCCCCAGAAAATGCCCCCAAAAAACTTTTTCCTCTAAAAATCACCCCCACCTACACTGGCGACACACTTTATTCGAGCTCGGCTAGTCCCACGAATTCGGGTATACTCGGGTGTATTGAGGTTTGTGACTGTTTTCTGCCCGAGTGCATTGGGTTATTTTCCAGGCAGGGATTGAAGCATTTTATTCCCGCTGGCTGCAATACTGCACAGTATATATATATATATATACTGCATTACAATTCATGAATTTATGCCATCTGGTAGACACGCGAAGCATTGCAGCCTATTAAATCCTAATCATTATCATTTAACAGATCAACCGCCCGTCAGCCAGGCATGAACCCAGGCTGGGAAGGCAAACGCAACGGGGCTTGTCAGAGGTGAGGAGCGGCGCATTCCAGGTATCTGCCAGGTACATACTGGGTATTTGCTCGAATAAAGTGTGTCGGTGCAGTAGGTAGGAAGCAGCGGGTCTCCGGAGCTGAACATCATTCCTTTCAGCTCCAGGGATCCTCTGCTTCCTCAGATACTTACCTCCTTTGGGGGATGCCGGTATCTCCGCTCAGGTTTAGATGTCCCATCACATGGGCCAATTGGAAGCGATGACGTCCTCTGCAGCTTTCTATTGGCCCATGTGACCGGGGATTTAAACCTGAGCTGAGATACCGACATCCCGTAAGTGGGGGGTGTATTAAATAAAATGGGAAAAAAGGAAAGCCGCAGTCCTGCTACTCTCTCCCGCTTGCTGCCCCCTGAGACCTGCCGCCTAAGGAGGTGCCTTTCCTGCTTACCGCCTCGGGAGGGGCCCGAAATTTACCTCTTTGGATCTGAGCCAATGTTAGTCAAATCATAGCTAACGGTGGGGTTCCGCCCATCCAGACCCTGCACAGGCCCGATTTAAGGGTCTTGATGTGAGTAGTGGCAGCGCTGACCCTGTGAAACCAACTCAACTGTGGTAAGTAACACAGATAAAGGAGCTTTCTAAATGTGCGACAATATACTCAACCAGAGAATTTGGAGTAATGAGGCTCAAGCCTCGGTATCCAATGTCACCACTGACAGATTGAATCTGTCAGCCACAACAGAACCTCAGATAGCGGCAAGTTTAGGTATGACTTAACTAAGGTAACGTCCCGTGTTAATCTTAGCGGCTGCACTTGTGGGGGGTGGGGGGGGGGGGGTTGGAGTGGGTGACCCTGTTCAGATGCCGGTGTGAGCTCTTTGGACGAGTCCCCTCTGTGCAAGGCATCACACAATTACAGGAGAGGCCTCTCCAGCAACTCAAAGAGTTAATATGCATTATTTTACCCACAATTCTACTGGGATTTGCACCGTATCCCAAATACATGGTTTTGCCTTTTCTGAATTAATTAGAAGCATTATTTGTTTATTTTGAGGGTTATTTTCTGCACAGCAAAAGCAACGACTTCATAAAATGCCATACAACTAGAAAAATGCTGTGACCCGCTAAATTTATATTCATATTATTATTAGTGCTCATTCATAGGAAAAAATAAACCATGTTTCCAGGTTATCAGTTGCTTAGCAACCCCTGACGACACTTTAGAATCTAACAGCATGGATGGTATTCAGCCGACGTGGATTTCAAAAGCTGCAGATCTAAATCTATCATTCGGAGAACAAGTGTTCTTATATAATTAACATCTCTACTGTTGTGTTTGGAGGAAATGCTGCGATGCGTTGGAGGTCTTTAAAGGGTCCTGCTTTGTATACAGTAGAAGTGTATGGGGTGTATAGAAGTTGTACAGAGGATGAGCTGAAATCAGTGAGATACGAGGGCATTGCATTGTGCCAGACAGATGCGCCGCCGGTAAAGGTTAGCACCACATAAACGCACCAAAACCTCTCCCAGTGCCATAATGACCCTCCTCATCATGCTACACCATGCTGACATACACTGACAGTGACACAGTTCTGACACTCTAATGTATAGGTACGTATATAGGCACAGAGCTTACACTCTAATATATAACAAAGGAGGGAGAGGGAGTAGGGGGTACGGTACCTTTTATTGCACCAACAAGTAGTTGATATGTTACAAGCTTTCCAACCTCACAGGCTGCTTAATCGGGTTACCCTGACCCTGAGAGGGTCAAAAGGATGGCCGTGAGGAGTGGATGGAGGGGCAGGGAGGAGTGGATGGAGGGGCAGGGAGGAGTGGATGGAGGGGCAGGGAGGAGTGGATGGAGGGGCAGGGAGGAGTGGATGAAGGGGCAGGGAGGAGTGGATGAAGGGGCAGGGAGGAGTGGATGGAGGGGCAGGGAGGAGTGGATGGAGGGGCAGGGAGGAGTGGATGGAGGGGCAGCGAGGAGTGGATGGAGGGGCAGCGAGGAGTGGATGGAGGGGCAGCGAGGAGTGGATGGAGGGGCAGGGAGGAATGGATGGGGGGCAAAGAGGAGTGAATGGAGGGGCAGGGAGGAGTGAATGGAGGGGCAGGGAGGAGTGGATGGAGGATCAGCGAGGAGTGGATGGAGGAGCAGCGAGGAGTGGATGGAGGGGCAGGGAGGAGTGGATGGAGGGGCAGGGAGGAGACGATGGAGGGGCAGGGAGGAGACGATGGAGGGGCAGGGAGGAGACGATGGAGGGGCAGGGAGGAGGGGATGCAGGGGCATGGAGGAGTGAATGGAGGGGCAGGGAGGAGGGGGTGGAGGGGCAGGGAGGAGGGGGTGGGGGGGCAGGGAGGAGTGGATGGAGGGGCAGGGAGGAGTGGATGTTGGGCAGGGATGAGTGGATGGAGGGGCAGTGAGGAATGGATGGGGGTCTGGGAGGAGTGGATGGAGGGGCAGGGAGGAGTGGATGGAGGGGCAGCGAGGAATGGATGGAGGGGCAGGGAGTAGTGGATGGAGGGGCGGGGGAGTGGATGGAGGGGCAGCGAGGAGTGGATGGAGGGGCAGCGAGGAGTGGATGGAGGGGCAGCAAGGAGTGGATGGAGGGGCAGGGAGTAGTGAATGGAGGGGCAGGGAGGAGGGGATTGAGGGGCAGGGAGGAGGGGATTGAGGGGCAGGGAGTAGTGAATGGAGGGGCAGGGAGTAGTGAATGGAGGGGCAGGGAGGAGGGGATTGAGGGGCAGGGAGGAGGGGATTGAGGGGCAGCGAGGAGGGGATTGAGGGGCAGCGAGGAGGGGATTGAGGGGCAGCGATGAGTGGATGTTGTGGCAGGGAGGAGTGGATGTTGTGGCAGGGAGGAGTGGATGGAGTGGCAGGGAGGAGTGGATGGAGGAGGAGGGAGGAGTGGATGGAGGGGCGG